>NW_026648557.1:0-39946 GCF_030028045.1 Hippopotamus amphibius kiboko | reverse complement strand
ACAGGCAGAAGGGCCCGAGTGAGGAACGTGGATGGCAGGCCAAAGCCACTGTGCTGAGCATTCGCCCGGCAAGTCCCAGCTGAAGGCTCTGTGCACCAGGCTCCAGCCTGAATGAGCCTGTAGCCTGGCCTCCAGTCCCAGGCTTTCCCTGGGCACTGCTAGTTTGGGACCCATCCCAGGCTCAGCCAGGCCTCCCTAGGGCCTGTGCTGGCCTAGGCCACTGCCAGCCAGCAGCACCTCGACAGAGCACAGTTCATGCGAGCAGGCCCCAGGGTGTTGCCTGTGTGTGTCTTGCACTGCTGGGAAGCTGCGGGTCCAGAGGCTGTGTGTGCACGTGGCCACTGGGGCCTGAGCACAAGACAGGCATGACCCCACTTGCAAGCAGGACTCCTGCCACCTCTTTGCTGCCTGCCACACGCCCTCGCTGCCTGCACTGTCTTCACTGCTGGCAGGCCTCTGTGTGCACAGGCCAGTCTCCGCCAAGGAAACAAGGGGCTTGCTCTCCCCTTGCTAGGAGCTCCTCCTACAGCACTCTGGACCAGGGCACACACGCCCCTGGACCAGCAGCCTGCAAGGAAGCTGCCGCTGAGCCATGCAGAAAGGCCTGCAGCACTTGGCAGGGAGCCTTCGGCTGTGGACAGCTTGCCCTCTGCCAAGCCTCGGAGGAGCTCATGGACGATGGGGCCTGCAGCGTTTTCCATGGGAGAGCGCTGGGGGCCCAAAGGCTCCCCTGTGCCTTCCGAGCCCCTTCCCACCCACAGGCCCTTGGCACCCACTCTGTTGCCAGAGGGAAGTCCTAAGCAGGGCTCTCGAGCTTGTGCAGCCAGAGTGCCTCCTGCTTGGAAATGGCCTCAGGAACTCATTTGAAGTGAGGCTGCTCCCATGCTTGGCAGCCAGCAGATGGTGCCATCGCTCCACCAAAAAACTCTCTGCTTTGCCTTCAGCCCTGGCTCGCCCTGCTGAGCTCTCTCTGCCTCAAGCAGAAACTCCAGTGTGCGTCCAGCCTACAGAAAGCAGAGTGCCTTTGCCTGAGCACTGCTATGCTGTGGCAGCACCCTGAAGGCCTCCCAGGGCCTTCTCTGCCCTAACCCAGTCGTGCCATTCGGCCCAGGCGGGGAGCAAAGTTCCCCCTTGGCAGGGCTCAGCGTGGGGCCTGTGTGTGGTTTCAGGGCTGGGAAAGGGCAGATCCTGAAGCTGGGTGCCCTCCTGTGAATGGGGCCTGCTGGGCAGAGCCGGCATGCCCTGGTTGGGATGTAGGAGATCTGGGGCCTTCAAGCTGCGTGCACATCCCCTCTCTGGCTGCCCCTCTGGCTGCCCCTCTTGCTTCTTCTCTGCTGCCAAGCCTCTCACACCACACGTGCGTCTCATTGGAAGGAGCAGGCTGCTTGCCATTCTTGGGCAGGGAATCTTCCCACACGCCTCGTTTCCTCGAAGGGGAGTGCACACTGACCCAGAGCCTCCAGAGGAGCTGCCGTCTCTCCAGCCACAAAGGCCTATAGCCGAGTCCATGACAGCCTGTGGCATGGAGGGCTTCTGTGGCAGAGGGCCATGCTTCCCTGGCAGGGGCTCCTTCTCACACTGCTTTCCGTGGGGAAACACTGCATGTGCCAAGGCTCTCCTGTGTGCACAAAATCTCTCCCCAGTGCCTGAGGTGCAGGGAATCCTCTTTGGACACAGAGCAATGTTCTGGGCAGACCTATCATGCTGGGAGAGCCTCCACTTCCCCAACTGTCCAACTGCCTCAGGAACACACTTCTAGGGAGTGTGGGTCTAACAGGCAGAAGGGCCCGAGTGAGGAACGTGGATGGCAGGCCAAAGCCACTGTGCTGAGCATTCGCCCGGCAAGTCCCAGCTGAAGGCTCTGTGCACCAGGCTCCAGCCTGAATGAGCCTGTAGCCTGGCCTCCAGTCCCAGGCTTTCCCTGGGCACTGCTAGTTTGGGACCCATCCCAGGCTCAGCCAGGCCTCCCTAGGGCCTGTGCTGGCCTAGGCCACTGCCAGCCAGCAGCACCTCGACAGAGCACAGTTCATGCGAGCAGGCCCCAGGGTGTTGCCTGTGTGTGTCTTGCACTGCTGGGAAGCTGCGGGTCCAGAGGCTGTGTGTGCACGTGGCCACTGGGGCCTGAGCACAAGACAGGCATGACCCCACTTGCAAGCAGGACTCCTGCCACCTCTTTGCTGCCTGCCACACGCCCTCGCTGCCTGCACTGTCTTCACTGCTGGCAGGCCTCTGTGTGCACAGGCCAGTCTCCGCCAAGGAAACAAGGGGCTTGCTCTCCCCTTGCTAGGAGCTCCTCCTACAGCACTCTGGACCAGGGCACACACGCCCCTGGACCAGCAGCCTGCAAGGAAGCTGCCGCTGAGCCATGCAGAAAGGCCTGTAGCACTTGGCAGGGAGCCTTCGGCTGTGGACAGCTTGCCCACTGCCCAGCCTCGGAGCAGTTCGTGGATGCTGGGGCCTGCAGCGTTTTCCATGGGAGAGCACTGGGGGCTCAAAGGCTCCCCTGTGCCTTCCGAGCCCCTTCCCACCCACAGGCCCTTGGCACCCACTCTGTTGCCAGAGGGAAGTCCTAAGCAGGGCTCTCGAGCTTGTGCAGCCAGAGTGCCTCCTGCTTGGAAATGGCCTCAGGAACTCATTTGAAGTGAGGCTGCTCCCATGCTTGGCAGCCAGCAGATGGTGCCATCGCTCCACCAAAAAACTCTCTGCTTTGCCTTCAGCCCTGGCTCGCCCTGCTGAGCTCTCTCTGCCTCAAGCAGAAACTCCAGTGTGCGTCCAGCCTACAGAAAGCAGAGTGCCTTTGCCTGAGCACTGCTATGCTGTGGCAGCACCCTGAAGGCCTCCCAGGGCCTTCTCTGCCCTAACCCAGTCGTGCCATTCGGCCCAGGCGGGGAGCAAAGTTCCCCCTTGGCAGGGCTCAGCGTGGGGCCTGTGTGTGGTTTCAGGGCTGGGAAAGGGCAGATCCTGAAGCTGGGTGCCCTCCTGTGAATGGGGCCTGCTGGGCAGAGCCGGCATGCCCTGGTTGGGATGTAGGAGATCTGGGGCCTTCAAGCTGCGTGCACATCCCCTCTCTGGCTGCCCCTCTGGCTGCCCCTCTTGCTTCTTCTCTGCTGCCAAGCCTCTCACACCACACGTGCGTCTCATTGGAAGGAGCAGGCTGCTTGCCATTCTTGGGCAGGGAATCTTCCCACATGCCTCGTTTCCTCGAAGGGGAGTGCACACTGACCCAGAGCCTCCAGAGGATCTGCCGTCTCTCCAGCCACAAAGGCCTGTAGCCGAGTCCATGACAGCCTGTGGCATGGAGGGCTTCTGTGGCAGAGGGCCATGCTTCCCTGGCAGGGGCTCCTTCTCACACTGCTTTCCGTGGGGAAACACTGCGTGTGCCAAGGCTCTCCTGTGTGCACAAAATCTCTCCCCAGTGCCTGAGGTGCAGGGAATCCTCTTTGGACACAGAGCAATGTTCTGGGCAGACCTCCCATGCTGGGAGAGCCTCCACTTCCCCAACTGTCCAACTGCCTCAGGAACACACTTCTAGGGAGTGTGGGTCTAACAGGCAGAAGGGCCCGAGTGAGGAACGTGGATGGCAGGCCAAAGCCACTGTGCTGAGCATTCGCCCGGCAAGTCCCAGCTGAAGGCTCTGTGCACCAGGCTCCAGCCTGAATGAGCCTGTAGCCTGGCCTCCAGTCCCAGGCTTTCCCTGGGCACTGCTAGTTTGGGACCCATCCCAGGCTCAGCCAGGCCTCCCTAGGGCCTGTGCTGGCCTAGGAAACTGCCAGCCAGCAGGACCTCGACAGAGCACAGTTCATGCGAGCAGGCCCCAGGGTGTTGCCTGTGTGTGTCTTGCACTGCTGGGAAGCTGTGGGTCCAGAGGCTGTGTGTGCACGTGGCCACTGGGGCCTGAGCACAAGACAGGCATGACCCCACTTGCAAGCAGGACTCCTGCCACCTCTTTGCTGCCTGCCACACGCCCTCGCTGCCTGCACTGTCTTCACTGCTGGCAGGCCTCTGTGTGCACAGGCCAGTCTCCGCCAAGGAAACAAGGGGCTTGCTCTCCCCTTGCTAGGAGCTCCTCCTACAGCACTCTGGACCAGGGCACACACGCCCCTGGACCAGCAGCCTGCAAGGAAGCTGCCGCTGAGCCATGCAGAAAGGCCTGTAGCACTTGGCAGGGAGCCTTCGGCTGTGGACAGCTTGCCCACTGCCCAGCCTCGGAGCAGTTCGTGGATGCTGGGGCCTGCAGCGTTTTCCATGGGAGAGCACTGGGGGCTCAAAGGCTCCCCTGTGCCTTCCGAGCCCCTTCCCACCCACAGGCCCTTGGCACCCACTCTGTTGCCAGAGGGAAGTCCTAAGCAGGGCTCTCGAGCTTGTGCAGCCAGAGTGCCTCCTGCTTGGAAATGGCCTCAGGAACTCATTTGAAGTGAGGCTGCTCCCATGCTTGGCAGCCAGCAGATGGTGCCATCGCTCCACCAAAAAACTCTCTGCTTTGCCTTCAGCCCTGGCTCGCCCTGCTGAGCTCTCTCTGCCTCAAGCAGAAACTCCAGTGTGCGTCCAGCCTACAGAAAGCAGAGTGCCTTTGCCTGAGCACTGCTATGCTGTGGCAGCACCCTGAAGGCCTCCCAGGGCCTTCTCTGCCCTAACCCAGTCGTGCCATTCGGCCCAGGCGGGGAGCAAAGTTCCCCCTTGGCAGGGCTCAGCGTGGGGCCTGTGTGTGGTTTCAGGGCTGGGAAAGGGCAGATCCTGAAGCTGGGTGCCCTCCTGTGAATGGGGCCTGCTGGGCAGAGCCGGCATGCCCTGGTTGGGATGTAGGAGATCTGGGGCCTTCAAGCTGCGTGCACATCCCCTCTCTGGCTGCCCCTCTGGCTGCCCCTCTTGCTTCTTCTCTGCTGCCAAGCCTCTCACACCACACGTGCGTCTCATTGGAAGGAGCAGGCTGCTTGCCATTCTTGGGCAGGGAATCTTCCCACACGCCTCGTTTCCTCGAAGGGGAGTGCACACTGACCCAGAGCCTCCAGAGGAGCTGCCGTCTCTCCAGCCACAAAGGCCTATAGCCGAGTCCATGACAGCCTGTGGCATGGAGGGCTTCTGTGGCAGAGGGCCATGCTTCCCTGGCAGGGGCTCCTTCTCACACTGCTTTCCGTGGGGAAACACTGCATGTGCCAAGGCTCTCCTGTGTGCACAAAATCTCTCCCCAGTGCCTGAGGTGCAGGGAATCCTCTTTGGACACAGAGCAATGTTCTGGGCAGACCTATCATGCTGGGAGAGCCTCCACTTCCCCAACTGTCCAACTGCCTCAGGAACACACTTCTAGGGAGTGTGGGTCTAACAGGCAGAAGGGCCCGAGTGAGGAACGTGGATGGCAGGCCAAAGCCACTGTGCTGAGCATTCGCCCGGCAAGTCCCAGCTGAAGGCTCTGTGCACCAGGCTCCAGCCTGAATGAGCCTGTAGCCTGGCCTCCAGTCCCAGGCTTTCCCTGGGCACTGCTAGTTTGGGACCCATCCCAGGCTCAGCCAGGCCTCCCTAGGGCCTGTGCTGGCCTAGGCCACTGCCAGCCAGCAGCACCTCGACAGAGCACAGTTCATGCGAGCAGGCCCCAGGGTGTTGCCTGTGTGTGTCTTGCACTGCTGGGAAGCTGCGGGTCCAGAGGCTGTGTGTGCACGTGGCCACTGGGGCCTGAGCACAAGACAGGCATGACCCCACTTGCAAGCAGGACTCCTGCCACCTCTTTGCTGCCTGCCACACGCCCTCGCTGCCTGCACTGTCTTCACTGCTGGCAGGCCTCTGTGTGCACAGGCCAGTCTCCGCCAAGGAAACAAGGGGCTTGCTCTCCCCTTGCTAGGAGCTCCTCCTACAGCACTCTGGACCAGGGCACACACGCCCCTGGACCAGCAGCCTGCAAGGAAGCTGCCGCTGAGCCATGCAGAAAGGCCTGCAGCACTTGGCAGGGAGCCTTCGGCTGTGGACAGCTTGCCCTCTGCCAAGCCTCGGAGGAGCTCATGGACGATGGGGCCTGCAGCGTTTTCCATGGGAGAGCGCTGGGGGCCCAAAGGCTCCCCTGTGCCTTCCGAGCCCCTTCCCACCCACAGGCCCTTGGCACCCACTCTGTTGCCAGAGGGAAGTCCTAAGCAGGGCTCTCGAGCTTGTGCAGCCAGAGTGCCTCCTGCTTGGAAATGGCCTCAGGAACTCATTTGAAGTGAGGCTGCTCCCATGCTTGGCAGCCAGCAGATGGTGCCATCGCTCCACCAAAAAACTCTCTGCTTTGCCTTCAGCCCTGGCTCGCCCTGCTGAGCTCTCTCTGCCTCAAGCAGAAACTCCAGTGTGCGTCCAGCCTACAGAAAGCAGAGTGCCTTTGCCTGAGCACTGCTATGCTGTGGCAGCACCCTGAAGGCCTCCCAGGGCCTTCTCTGCCCTAACCCAGTCGTGCCATTCGGCCCAGGCGGGGAGCAAAGTTCCCCCTTGGCAGGGCTCAGCGTGGGGCCTGTGTGTGGTTTCAGGGCTGGGAAAGGGCAGATCCTGAAGCTGGGTGCCCTCCTGTGAATGGGGCCTGCTGGGCAGAGCCGGCATGCCCTGGTTGGGATGTAGGAGATCTGGGGCCTTCAAGCTGCGTGCACATCCCCTCTCTGGCTGCCCCTCTGGCTGCCCCTCTTGCTTCTTCTCTGCTGCCAAGCCTCTCACACCACACGTGCGTCTCATTGGAAGGAGCAGGCTGCTTGCCATTCTTGGGCAGGGAATCTTCCCACATGCCTCGTTTCCTCGAAGGGGAGTGCACACTGACCCAGAGCCTCCAGAGGATCTGCCGTCTCTCCAGCCACAAAGGCCTGTAGCCGAGTCCATGACAGCCTGTGGCATGGAGGGCTTCTGTGGCAGAGGGCCATGCTTCCCTGGCAGGGGCTCCTTCTCACACTGCTTTCCGTGGGGAAACACTGCGTGTGCCAAGGCTCTCCTGTGTGCACAAAATCTCTCCCCAGTGCCTGAGGTGCAGGGAATCCTCTTTGGACACAGAGCAATGTTCTGGGCAGACCTCCCATGCTGGGAGAGCCTCCACTTCCCCAACTGTCCAACTGCCTCAGGAACACACTTCTAGGGAGTGTGGGTCTAACAGGCAGAAGGGCCCGAGTGAGGAACGTGGATGGCAGGCCAAAGCCACTGTGCTGAGCATTCCCCCGGCAAGTCCCAGCTGAAGGCTCTGTGCACCAGGCTCAAGCTGGAATGAGCCTGTAGCCTGGCCTCCAGTCCCAGGCTTTCCCTGGGCACTGCTAGTTTGGGACCCATCCCAGGCTCAGCCAGGCCTCCCTAGGGCCTGTGCTGGCCTAGGAAACTGCCAGCCAGCAGGACCTCGACAGAGCACAGTTCATGCGAGCAGGCCCCAGGGTGTTGCCTGTGTGTGTCTTGCACTGCTGGGAAGCTGTGGGTCCAGAGGCTGTGTGTGCACGTGGCCACTGGGGCCTGAGCACAAGACAGGCATGACCCCACTTGCAAGCAGGACTCCTGCCACCTCTTTGCTGCCTGCCACACGCCCTCGCTGCCTGCACTGTCTTCACTGCTGGCAGGCCTCTGTGTGCACAGGCCAGTCTCCGCCAAGGAAACAAGGGGCTTGCTCTCCCCTTGCTAGGAGCTCCTCCTACAGCACTCTGGACCAGGGCACACACGCCCCTGGACCAGCAGCCTGCAAGGAAGCTGCCGCTGAGCCATGCAGAAAGGCCTGTAGCACTTGGCAGGGAGCCTTCGGCTGTGGACAGCTTGCCCACTGCCCAGCCTCGGAGCAGTTCGTGGATGCTGGGGCCTGCAGCGTTTTCCATGGGAGAGCACTGGGGGCTCAAAGGCTCCCCTGTGCCTTCCGAGCCCCTTCCCACCCACAGGCCCTTGGCACCCACTCTGTTGCCAGAGGGAAGTCCTAAGCAGGGCTCTCGAGCTTGTGCAGCCAGAGTGCCTCCTGCTTGGAAATGGCCTCAGGAACTCATTTGAAGTGAGGCTGCTCCCATGCTTGGCAGCCAGCAGATGGTGCCATCGCTCCACCAAAAAACTCTCTGCTTTGCCTTCAGCCCTGGCTCGCCCTGCTGAGCTCTCTCTGCCTCAAGCAGAAACTCCAGTGTGCGTCCAGCCTACAGAAAGCAGAGTGCCTTTGCCTGAGCACTGCTATGCTGTGGCAGCACCCTGAAGGCCTCCCAGGGCCTTCTCTGCCCTAACCCAGTCGTGCCATTCGGCCCAGGCGGGGAGCAAAGTTCCCCCTTGGCAGGGCTCAGCGTGGGGCCTGTGTGTGGTTTCAGGGCTGGGAAAGGGCAGATCCTGAAGCTGGGTGCCCTCCTGTGAATGGGGCCTGCTGGGCAGAGCCGGCATGCCCTGGTTGGGATGTAGGAGATCTGGGGCCTTCAAGCTGCGTGCACATCCCCTCTCTGGCTGCCCCTCTGGCTGCCCCTCTTGCTTCTTCTCTGCTGCCAAGCCTCTCACACCACACGTGCGTCTCATTGGAAGGAGCAGGCTGCTTGCCATTCTTGGGCAGGGAATCTTCCCACACGCCTCGTTTCCTCGAAGGGGAGTGCACACTGACCCAGAGCCTCCAGAGGAGCTGCCGTCTCTCCAGCCACAAAGGCCTATAGCCGAGTCCATGACAGCCTGTGGCATGGAGGGCTTCTGTGGCAGAGGGCCATGCTTCCCTGGCAGGGGCTCCTTCTCACACTGCTTTCCGTGGGGAAACACTGCATGTGCCAAGGCTCTCCTGTGTGCACAAAATCTCTCCCCAGTGCCTGAGGTGCAGGGAATCCTCTTTGGACACAGAGCAATGTTCTGGGCAGACCTATCATGCTGGGAGAGCCTCCACTTCCCCAACTGTCCAACTGCCTCAGGAACACACTTCTAGGGAGTGTGGGTCTAACAGGCAGAAGGGCCCGAGTGAGGAACGTGGATGGCAGGCCAAAGCCACTGTGCTGAGCATTCGCCCGGCAAGTCCCAGCTGAAGGCTCTGTGCACCAGGCTCCAGCCTGAATGAGCCTGTAGCCTGGCCTCCAGTCCCAGGCTTTCCCTGGGCACTGCTAGTTTGGGACCCATCCCAGGCTCAGCCAGGCCTCCCTAGGGCCTGTGCTGGCCTAGGCCACTGCCAGCCAGCAGCACCTCGACAGAGCACAGTTCATGCGAGCAGGCCCCAGGGTGTTGCCTGTGTGTGTCTTGCACTGCTGGGAAGCTGCGGGTCCAGAGGCTGTGTGTGCACGTGGCCACTGGGGCCTGAGCACAAGACAAGCATGACCCCACTTGCAAGCAGGACTCCTGCCACCTCTTTGCTGCCTGCCACACGCCCTCGCTGCCTGCACTGTCTTCACTGCTGGCAGGCCTCTGTGTGCACAGGCCAGTCTCCGCCAAGGAAACAAGGGGCTTGCTCTCCCCTTGCTAGGAGCTCCTCCTACAGCACTCTGGACCAGGGCACACACGCCCCTGGACCAGCAGCCTGCAAGGAAGCTGCCGCTGAGCCATGCAGAAAGGCCTGCAGCACTTGGCAGGGAGCCTTCGGCTGTGGACAGCTTGCCCTCTGCCAAGCCTCGGAGGAGCTCATGGACGATGGGGCCTGCAGCGTTTTCCATGGGAGAGCGCTGGGGGCCCAAAGGCTCCCCTGTGCCTTCCGAGCCCCTTCCCACCCACAGGCCCTTGGCACCCACTCTGTTGCCAGAGGGAAGTCCTAAGCAGGGCTCTCGAGCTTGTGCAGCCAGAGTGCCTCCTGCTTGGAAATGGCCTCAGGAACTCATTTGAAGTGAGGCTGCTCCCATGCTTGGCAGCCAGCAGATGGTGCCATCGCTCCACCAAAAAACTCTCTGCTTTGCCTTCAGCCCTGGCTCGCCCTGCTGAGCTCTCTCTGCCTCAAGCAGAAACTCCAGTGTGCGTCCAGCCTACAGAAAGCAGAGTGCCTTTGCCTGAGCACTGCTATGCTGTGGCAGCACCCTGAAGGCCTCCCAGGGCCTTCTCTGCCCTAACCCAGTCGTGCCATTCGGCCCAGGCGGGGAGCAAAGTTCCCCCTTGGCAGGGCTCAGCGTGGGGCCTGTGTGTGGTTTCAGGGCTGGGAAAGGGCAGATCCTGAAGCTGGGTGCCCTCCTGTGAATGGGGCCTGCTGGGCAGAGCCGGCATGCCCTGGTTGGGATGTAGGAGATCTGGGGCCTTCAAGCTGCGTGCACATCCCCTCTCTGGCTGCCCCTCTGGCTGCCCCTCTTGCTTCTTCTCTGCTGCCAAGCCTCTCACACCACACGTGCGTCTCATTGGAAGGAGCAGGCTGCTTGCCATTCTTGGGCAGGGAATCTTCCCACATGCCTCGTTTCCTCGAAGGGGAGTGCACACTGACCCAGAGCCTCCAGAGGATCTGCCGTCTCTCCAGCCACAAAGGCCTGTAGCCGAGTCCATGACAGCCTGTGGCATGGAGGGCTTCTGTGGCAGAGGGCCATGCTTCCCTGGCAGGGGCTCCTTCTCACACTGCTTTCCGTGGGGAAACACTGCGTGTGCCAAGGCTCTCCTGTGTGCACAAAATCTCTCCCCAGTGCCTGAGGTGCAGGGAATCCTCTTTGGACACAGAGCAATGTTCTGGGCAGACCTCCCATGCTGGGAGAGCCTCCACTTCCCCAACTGTCCAACTGCCTCAGGAACACACTTCTAGGGAGTGTGGGTCTAACAGGCAGAAGGGCCCGAGTGAGGAACGTGGATGGCAGGCCAAAGCCACTGTGCTGAGCATTCCCCCGGCAAGTCCCAGCTGAAGGCTCTGTGCACCAGGCTCCAGCTGGAATGAGCCTGTAGCCTGGCCTCCAGTCCCAGGCTTTCCCTGGGCACTGCTAGTTTGGGACCCATCCCAGGCTCAGCCAGGCCTCCCTAGGGCCTGTGCTGGCCTAGGAAACTGCCAGCCAGCAGGACCTCGACAGAGCACAGTTCATGCGAGCAGGCCCCAGGGTGTTGCCTGTGTGTGTCTTGCACTGCTGGGAAGCTGTGGGTCCATAGGCTGTGTGTGCACGTGGCCACTGGGGCCTGAGCACAAGACAGGCATGACCCCACTTGCAAGCAGGACTCCTGCCACCTCTTTGCTGCCTGCCACACGCCCTCGCTGCCTGCACTGTCTTCACTGCTGGCAGGCCTCTGTGTGCACAGGCCAGTCTCCGCCAAGGAAACAAGGGGCTTGCTCTCCCCTTGCTAGGAGCTCCTCCTACAGCACTCTGGACCAGGGCACACACGCCCCTGGACCAGCAGCCTGCAAGGAAGCTGCCGCTGAGCCATGCAGAAAGGCCTGTAGCACTTGGCAGGGAGCCTTCGGCTGTGGACAGCTTGCCCACTGCCCAGCCTCGGAGCAGTTCGTGGATGCTGGGGCCTGCAGCGTTTTCCATGGGAGAGCACTGGGGGCTCAAAGGCTCCCCTGTGCCTTCCGAGCCCCTTCCCACCCACAGGCCCTTGGCACCCACTCTGTTGCCAGAGGGAAGTCCTAAGCAGGGCTCTCGAGCTTGTGCAGCCAGAGTGCCTCCTGCTTGGAAATGGCCTCAGGAACTCATTTGAAGTGAGGCTGCTCCCATGCTTGGCAGCCAGCAGATGGTGCCATCGCTCCACCAAAAAACTCTCTGCTTTGCCTTCAGCCCTGGCTCGCCCTGCTGAGCTCTCTCTGCCTCAAGCAGAAACTCCAGTGTGCGTCCAGCCTACAGAAAGCAGAGTGCCTTTGCCTGAGCACTGCTATGCTGTGGCAGCACCCTGAAGGCCTCCCAGGGCCTTCTCTGCCCTAACCCAGTCGTGCCATTCGGCCCAGGCGGGGAGCAAAGTTCCCCCTTGGCAGGGCTCAGCGTGGGGCCTGTGTGTGGTTTCAGGGCTGGGAAAGGGCAGATCCTGAAGCTGGGTGCCCTCCTGTGAATGGGGCCTGCTGGGCAGAGCCGGCATGCCCTGGTTGGGATGTAGGAGATCTGGGGCCTTCAAGCTGCGTGCACATCCCCTCTCTGGCTGCCCCTCTGGCTGCCCCTCTTGCTTCTTCTCTGCTGCCAAGCCTCTCACACCACACGTGCGTCTCATTGGAAGGAGCAGGCTGCTTGCCATTCTTGGGCAGGGAATCTTCCCACACGCCTCGTTTCCTCGAAGGGGAGTGCACACTGACCCAGAGCCTCCAGAGGAGCTGCCGTCTCTCCAGCCACAAAGGCCTATAGCCGAGTCCATGACAGCCTGTGGCATGGAGGGCTTCTGTGGCAGAGGGCCATGCTTCCCTGGCAGGGGCTCCTTCTCACACTGCTTTCCGTGGGGAAACACTGCATGTGCCAAGGCTCTCCTGTGTGCACAAAATCTCTCCCCAGTGCCTGAGGTGCAGGGAATCCTCTTTGGACACAGAGCAATGTTCTGGGCAGACCTCCCATGCTGGGAGAGCCTCCACTTCCCCAACTGTCCAACTGCCTCAGGAACACACTTCTAGGGAGTGTGGGTCTAACAGGCAGAAGGGCCCGAGTGAGGAACGTGGATGGCAGGCCAAAGCCACTGTGCTGAGCATTCGCCCGGCAAGTCCCAGCTGAAGGCTCTGTGCACCAGGCTCCAGCCTGAATGAGCCTGTAGCCTGGCCTCCAGTCCCAGGCTTTCCCTGGGCACTGCTAGTTTGGGACCCATCCCAGGCTCAGCCAGGCCTCCCTAGGGCCTGTGCTGGCCTAGGCCACTGCCAGCCAGCAGCACCTCGACAGAGCACAGTTCATGCGAGCAGGCCCCAGGGTGTTGCCTGTGTGTGTCTTGCACTGCTGGGAAGCTGCGGGTCCAGAGGCTGTGTGTGCACGTGGCCACTGGGGCCTGAGCACAAGACAGGCATGACCCCACTTGCAAGCAGGACTCCTGCCACCTCTTTGCTGCCTGCCACACGCCCTCGCTGCCTGCACTGTCTTCACTGCTGGCAGGCCTCTGTGTGCACAGGCCAGTCTCCGCCAAGGAAACAAGGGGCTTGCTCTCCCCTTGCTAGGAGCTCCTCCTACAGCACTCTGGACCAGGGCACACACGCCCCTGGACCAGCAGCCTGCAAGGAAGCTGCCGCTGAGCCATGCAGAAAGGCCTGCAGCACTTGGCAGGGAGCCTTCGGCTGTGGACAGCTTGCCCTCTGCCAAGCCTCGGAGGAGCTCATGGACGATGGGGCCTGCAGCGTTTTCCATGGGAGAGCGCTGGGGGCCCAAAGGCTCCCCTGTGCCTTCCGAGCCCCTTCCCACCCACAGGCCCTTGGCACCCACTCTGTTGCCAGAGGGAAGTCCTAAGCAGGGCTCTCGAGCTTGTGCAGCCAGAGTGCCTCCTGCTTGGAAATGGCCTCAGGAACTCATTTGAAGTGAGGCTGCTCCCATGCTTGGCAGCCAGCAGATGGTGCCATCGCTCCACCAAAAAACTCTCTGCTTTGCCTTCAGCCCTGGCTCGCCCTGCTGAGCTCTCTCTGCCTCAAGCAGAAACTCCAGTGTGCGTCCAGCCTACAGAAAGCAGAGTGCCTTTGCCTGAGCACTGCTATGCTGTGGCAGCACCCTGAAGGCCTCCCAGGGCCTTCTCTGCCCTAACCCAGTCGTGCCATTCGGCCCAGGCGGGGAGCAAAGTTCCCCCTTGGCAGGGCTCAGCGTGGGGCCTGTGTGTGGTTTCAGGGCTGGGAAAGGGCAGATCCTGAAGCTGGGTGCCCTCCTGTGAATGGGGCCTGCTGGGCAGAGCCGGCATGCCCTGGTTGGGATGTAGGAGATCTGGGGCCTTCAAGCTGCGTGCACATCCCCTCTCTGGCTGCCCCTCTGGCTGCCCCTCTTGCTTCTTCTCTGCTGCCAAGCCTCTCACACCACACGTGCGTCTCATTGGAAGGAGCAGGCTGCTTGCCATTCTTGGGCAGGGAATCTTCCCACATGCCTCGTTTCCTCGAAGGGGAGTGCACACTGACCCAGAGCCTCCAGAGGATCTGCCGTCTCTCCAGCCACAAAGGCCTGTAGCCGAGTCCATGACAGCCTGTGGCATGGAGGGCTTCTGTGGCAGAGGGCCATGCTTCCCTGGCAGGGGCTCCTTCTCACACTGCTTTCCGTGGGGAAACACTGCGTGTGCCAAGGCTCTCCTGTGTGCACAAAATCTCTCCCCAGTGCCTGAGGTGCAGGGAATCCTCTTTGGACACAGAGCAATGTTCTGGGCAGACCTCCCATGCTGGGAGAGCCTCCACTTCCCCAACTGTCCAACTGCCTCAGGAACACACTTCTAGGGAGTGTGGGTCTAACAGGCAGAAGGGCCCGAGTGAGGAACGTGGATGGCAGGCCAAAGCCACTGTGCTGAGCATTCGCCCGGCAAGTCCCAGCTGAAGGCTCTGTGCACCAGGCTCCAGCCTGAATGAGCCTGTAGCCTGGCCTCCAGTCCCAGGCTTTCCCTGGGCACTGCTAGTTTGGGACCCATCCCAGGCTCAGCCAGGCCTCCCTAGGGCCTGTGCTGGCCTAGGAAACTGCCAGCCAGCAGGACCTCGACAGAGCACAGTTCATGCGAGCAGGCCCCAGGGTGTTGCCTGTGTGTGTCTTGCACTGCTGGGAAGCTGTGGGTCCAGAGGCTGTGTGTGCACGTGGCCACTGGGGCCTGAGCACAAGACAGGCATGACCCCACTTGCAAGCAGGACTCCTGCCACCTCTTTGCTGCCTGCCACACGCCCTCGCTGCCTGCACTGTCTTCACTGCTGGCAGGCCTCTGTGTGCACAGGCCAGTCTCCGCCAAGGAAACAAGGGGCTTGCTCTCCCCTTGCTAGGAGCTCCTCCTACAGCACTCTGGACCAGGGCACACACGCCCCTGGACCAGCAGCCTGCAAGGAAGCTGCCGCTGAGCCATGCAGAAAGGCCTGTAGCACTTGGCAGGGAGCCTTCGGCTGTGGACAGCTTGCCCACTGCCCAGCCTCGGAGCAGTTCGTGGATGCTGGGGCCTGCAGCGTTTTCCATGGGAGAGCACTGGGGGCTCAAAGGCTCCCCTGTGCCTTCCGAGCCCCTTCCCACCCACAGGCCCTTGGCACCCACTCTGTTGCCAGAGGGAAGTCCTAAGCAGGGCTCTCGAGCTTGTGCAGCCAGAGTGCCTCCTGCTTGGAAATGGCCTCAGGAACTCATTTGAAGTGAGGCTGCTCCCATGCTTGGCAGCCAGCAGATGGTGCCATCGCTCCACCAAAAAACTCTCTGCTTTGCCTTCAGCCCTGGCTCGCCCTGCTGAGCTCTCTCTGCCTCAAGCAGAAACTCCAGTGTGCGTCCAGCCTACAGAAAGCAGAGTGCCTTTGCCTGAGCACTGCTATGCTGTGGCAGCACCCTGAAGGCCTCCCAGGGCCTTCTCTGCCCTAACCCAGTCGTGCCATTCGGCCCAGGCGGGGAGCAAAGTTCCCCCTTGGCAGGGCTCAGCGTGGGGCCTGTGTGTGGTTTCAGGGCTGGGAAAGGGCAGATCCTGAAGCTGGGTGCCCTCCTGTGAATGGGGCCTGCTGGGCAGAGCCGGCATGCCCTGGTTGGGATGTAGGAGATCTGGGGCCTTCAAGCTGCGTGCACATCCCCTCTCTGGCTGCCCCTCTGGCTGCCCCTCTTGCTTCTTCTCTGCTGCCAAGCCTCTCACACCACACGTGCGTCTCATTGGAAGGAGCAGGCTGCTTGCCATTCTTGGGCAGGGAATCTTCCCACACGCCTCGTTTCCTCGAAGGGGAGTGCACACTGACCCAGAGCCTCCAGAGGAGCTGCCGTCTCTCCAGCCACAAAGGCCTATAGCCGAGTCCATGACAGCCTGTGGCATGGAGGGCTTCTGTGGCAGAGGGCCATGCTTCCCTGGCAGGGGCTCCTTCTCACACTGCTTTCCGTGGGGAAACACTGCATGTGCCAAGGCTCTCCTGTGTGCACAAAATCTCTCCCCAGTGCCTGAGGTGCAGGGAATCCTCTTTGGACACAGAGCAATGTTCTGGGCAGACCTCCCATGCTGGGAGAGCCTCCACTTCCCCAACTGTCCAACTGCCTCAGGAACACACTTCTAGGGAGTGTGGGTCTAACAGGCAGAAGGGCCCGAGTGAGGAACGTGGATGGCAGGCCAAAGCCACTGTGCTGAGCATTCGCCCCGCAAGTCCCAGCTGAAGGCTCTGTGCACCAGGCTCCAGCCTGAATGAGCCTGTAGCCTGGCCTCCAGTCCCAGGCTTTCCCTGGGCACTGCTAGTTTGGGACCCATCCCAGGCTCAGCCAGGCCTCCCTAGGGCCTGTGCTGGCCTAGGCCACTGCCAGCCAGCAGCACCTCGACAGAGCACAGTTCATGCGAGCAGGCCCCAGGGTGTTGCCTGTGTGTGTCTTGCACTGCTGGGAAGCTGCGGGTCCAGAGGCTGTGTGTGCACGTGGCCACTGGGGCCTGAGCACAAGACAGGCATGACCCCACTTGCAAGCAGGACTCCTGCCACCTCTTTGCTGCCTGCCACACGCCCTCGCTGCCTGCACTGTCTTCACTGCTGGCAGGCCTCTGTGTGCACAGGCCAGTCTCCGCCAAGGAAACAAGGGGCTTGCTCTCCCCTTGCTAGGAGCTCCTCCTACAGCACTCTGGACCAGGGCACACACGCCCCTGGACCAGCAGCCTGCAAGGAAGCTGCCGCTGAGCCATGCAGAAAGGCCTGCAGCACTTGGCAGGGAGCCTTCGGCTGTGGACAGCTTGCCCTCTGCCAAGCCTCGGAGGAGCTCATGGACGATGGGGCCTGCAGCGTTTTCCATGGGAGAGCGCTGGGGGCCCAAAGGCTCCCCTGTGCCTTCCGAGCCCCTTCCCACCCACAGGCCCTTGGCACCCACTCTGTTGCCAGAGGGAAGTCCTAAGCAGGGCTCTCGAGCTTGTGCAGCCAGAGTGCCTCCTGCTTGGAAATGGCCTCAGGAACTCATTTGAAGTGAGGCTGCTCCCATGCTTGGCAGCCAGCAGATGGTGCCATCGCTCCACCAAAAAACTCTCTGCTTTGCCTTCAGCCCTGGCTCGCCCTGCTGAGCTCTCTCTGCCTCAAGCAGAAACTCCAGTGTGCGTCCAGCCTACAGAAAGCAGAGTGCCTTTGCCTGAGCACTGCTTTGCCTTCAGGTGGCAGCACCCTGAAGGCCTCCCAGGGCCTTCTCTGCCCTAACCCAGTCGTGCCATTCGGCCCAGGCGGGGAGCAAAGTTCCCCCTTGGCAGGGCTCAGCGTGGGGCCTGTGTGTGGTTTCAGGGCTGGGAAAGGGCAGATCCTGAAGCTGGGTGCCCTCCTGTGAATGGGGCCTGCTGGGCAGAGCCGGCATGCCCTGGTTGGGATGTAGGAGATCTGGGGCCTTCAAGCTGCGTGCACATCCCCTCTCTGGCTGCCCCTCTGGCTGCCCCTCTTGCTTCTTCTCTGCTGCCAAGCCTCTCACACCACACGTGCGTCTCATTGGAAGGAGCAGGCTGCTTGCCATTCTTGGGCAGGGAATCTTCCCACATGCCTCGTTTCCTCGAAGGGGAGTGCACACTGACCCAGAGCCTCCAGAGGATCTGCCGTCTCTCCAGCCACAAAGGCCTGTAGCCGAGTCCATGACAGCCTGTGGCATGGAGGGCTTCTGTGGCAGAGGGCCATGCTTCCCTGGCAGGGGCTCCTTCTCACACTGCTTTCCGTGGGGAAACACTGCGTGTGCCAAGGCTCTCCTGTGTGCACAAAATCTCTCCCCAGTGCCTGAGGTGCAGGGAATCCTCTTTGGACACAGAGCAATGTTCTGGGCAGACCTCCCATGCTGGGAGAGCCTCCACTTCCCCAACTGTCCAACTGCCTCAGGAACACACTTCTAGGGAGTGTGGGTCTAACAGGCAGAAGGGCCCGAGTGAGGAACGTGGATGGCAGGCCAAAGCCACTGTGCTGAGCATTCGCCCGGCAAGTCCCAGCTGAAGGCTCTGTGCACCAGGCTCCAGCCTGAATGAGCCTGTAGCCTGGCCTCCAGTCCCAGGCTTTCCCTGGGCACTGCTAGTTTGGGACCCATCCCAGGCTCAGCCAGGCCTCCCTAGGGCCTGTGCTGGCCTAGGAAACTGCCAGCCAGCAGGACCTCGACAGAGCACAGTTCATGCGAGCAGGCCCCAGGGTGTTGCCTGTGTGTGTCTTGCACTGCTGGGAAGCTGTGGGTCCAGAGGCTGTGTGTGCACGTGGCCACTGGGGCCTGAGCACAAGACAGGCATGACCCCACTTGCAAGCAGGACTCCTGCCACCTCTTTGCTGCCTGCCACACGCCCTCGCTGCCTGCACTGTCTTCACTGCTGGCAGGCCTCTGTGTGCACAGGCCAGTCTCCGCCAAGGAAACAAGGGGCTTGCTCTCCCCTTGCTAGGAGCTCCTCCTACAGCACTCTGGACCAGGGCACACACGCCCCTGGACCAGCAGCCTGCAAGGAAGCTGCCGCTGAGCCATGCAGAAAGGCCTGTAGCACTTGGCAGGGAGCCTTCGGCTGTGGACAGCTTGCCCACTGCCCAGCCTCGGAGCAGTTCGTGGATGCTGGGGCCTGCAGCGTTTTCCATGGGAGAGCACTGGGGGCTCAAAGGCTCCCCTGTGCCTTCCGAGCCCCTTCCCACCCACAGGCCCTTGGCACCCACTCTGTTGCCAGAGGGAAGTCCTAAGCAGGGCTCTCGAGCTTGTGCAGCCAGAGTGCCTCCTGCTTGGAAATGGCCTCAGGAACTCATTTGAAGTGAGGCTGCTCCCATGCTTGGCAGCCAGCAGATGGTGCCATCGCTCCACCAAAAAACTCTCTGCTTTGCCTTCAGCCCTGGCTCGCCCTGCTGAGCTCTCTCTGCCTCAAGCAGAAACTCCAGTGTGCGTCCAGCCTACAGAAAGCAGAGTGCCTTTGCCTGAGCACTGCTATGCTGTGGCAGCACCCTGAAGGCCTCCCAGGGCCTTCTCTGCCCTAACCCAGTCGTGCCATTCGGCCCAGGCGGGGAGCAAAGTTCCCCCTTGGCAGGGCTCAGCGTGGGGCCTGTGTGTGGTTTCAGGGCTGGGAAAGGGCAGATCCTGAAGCTGGGTGCCCTCCTGTGAATGGGGCCTGCTGGGCAGAGCCGGCATGCCCTGGTTGGGATGTAGGAGATCTGGGGCCTTCAAGCTGCGTGCACATCCCCTCTCTGGCTGCCCCTCTGGCTGCCCCTCTTGCTTCTTCTCTGCTGCCAAGCCTCTCACACCACACGTGCGTCTCATTGGAAGGAGCAGGCTGCTTGCCATTCTTGGGCAGGGAATCTTCCCACACGCCTCGTTTCCTCGAAGGGGAGTGCACACTGACCCAGAGCCTCCAGAGGAGCTGCCGTCTCTCCAGCCACAAAGGCCTATAGCCGAGTCCATGACAGCCTGTGGCATGGAGGGCTTCTGTGGCAGAGGGCCATGCTTCCCTGGCAGGGGCTCCTTCTCACACTGCTTTCCGTGGGGAAACACTGCATGTGCCAAGGCTCTCCTGTGTGCACAAAATCTCTCCCCAGTGCCTGAGGTGCAGGGAATCCTCTTTGGACACAGAGCAATGTTCTGGGCAGACCTATCATGCTGGGAGAGCCTCCACTTCCCCAACTGTCCAACTGCCTCAGGAACACACTTCTAGGGAGTGTGGGTCTAACAGGCAGAAGGGCCCGAGTGAGGAACGTGGATGGCAGGCCAAAGCCACTGTGCTGAGCATTCGCCCGGCAAGTCCCAGCTGAAGGCTCTGTGCACCAGGCTCCAGCCTGAATGAGCCTGTAGCCTGGCCTCCAGTCCCAGGCTTTCCCTGGGCACTGCTAGTTTGGGACCCATCCCAGGCTCAGCCAGGCCTCCCTAGGGCCTGTGCTGGCCTAGGCCACTGCCAGCCAGCAGCACCTCGACAGAGCACAGTTCAGGTGAGCAGGCCCCAGGGTGTTGCCTGTGTGTGTCTTGCACTGCTGGGAAGCTGCGGGTCCAGAGGCTGTGTGTGCACGTGGCCACTGGGGCCTGAGCACAAGACAGGCATGACCCCACTTGCAAGCAGGACTCCTGCCACCTCTTTGCTGCCTGCCACACGCCCTCGCTGCCTGCACTGTCTTCACTGCTGGCAGGCCTCTGTGTGCACAGGCCAGTCTCCGCCAAGGAAACAAGGGGCTTGCTCTCCCCTTGCTAGGAGCTCCTCCTACAGCACTCTGGACCAGGGCACACACGCCCCTGGACCAGCAGCCTGCAAGGAAGCTGCCGCTGAGCCATGCAGAAAGGCCTGCAGCACTTGGCAGGGAGCCTTCGGCTGTGGACAGCTTGCCCTCTGCCAAGCCTCGGAGGAGCTCATGGACGATGGGGCCTGCAGCGTTTTCCATGGGAGAGCGCTGGGGGCCCAAAGGCTCCCCTGTGCCTTCCGAGCCCCTTCCCACCCACAGGCCCTTGGCACCCACTCTGTTGCCAGAGGGAAGTCCTAAGCAGGGCTCTCGAGCTTGTGCAGCCAGAGTGCCTCCTGCTTGGAAATGGCCTCAGGAACTCATTTGAAGTGAGGCTGCTCCCATGCTTGGCAGCCAGCAGATGGTGCCATCGCTCCACCAAAAAACTCTCTGCTTTGCCTTCAGCCCTGGCTCGCCCTGCTGAGCTCTCTCTGCCTCAAGCAGAAACTCCAGTGTGCGTCCAGCCTACAGAAAGCAGAGTGCCTTTGCCTGAGCACTGCTATGCTGTGGCAGCACCCTGAAGGCCTCCCAGGGCCTTCTCTGCCCTAACCCAGTCGTGCCATTCGGCCCAGGCGGGGAGCAAAGTTCCCCCTTGGCAGGGCTCAGCGTGGGGCCTGTGTGTGGTTTCAGGGCTGGGAAAGGGCAGATCCTGAAGCTGGGTGCCCTCCTGTGAATGGGGTCTGCTGGGCAGAGCCGGCATGCCCTGGTTGGGATGTAGGAGATCTGGGGCCTTCAAGCTGCGTGCACATCCCCTCTCTGGCTGCCCCTCTGGCTGCCCCTCTTGCTTCTTCTCTGCTGCCAAGCCTCTCACACCACACGTGCGTCTCATTGGAAGGAGCAGGCTGCTTGCCATTCTTGGGCAGGGAATCTTCCCACATGCCTCGTTTCCTCGAAGGGGAGTGCACACTGACCCAGAGCCTCCAGAGGATCTGCCGTCTCTCCAGCCACAAAGGCCTGTAGCCGAGTCCATGACAGCCTGTGGCATGGAGGGCTTCTGTGGCAGAGGGCCATGCTTCCCTGGCAGGGGCTCCTTCTCACACTGCTTTCCGTGGGGAAACACTGCATGTGCCAAGGCTCTCCTGTGTGCACAAAATCTCTCCCCAGTGCCTGAGGTGCAGGGAATCCTCTTTGGACACAGAGCAATGTTCTGGGCAGACCTCCCATGCTGGGAGAGCCTCCACTTCCCCAACTGTCCAACTGCCTCAGGAACACACTTCTAGGGAGTGTGGGTCTAACAGGCAGAAGGGCCCGAGTGAGGAACGTGGATGGCAGGCCAAAGCCACTGTGCTGAGCATTCCCCCGGGAAGTCCCAGCTGAAGGCTCTGTGCACCAGGCTCCAGCTGGAATGAGCCTGTAGCCTGGCCTCCAGTCCCAGGCTTTCCCTGGGCACTGCTAGTTTGGGACCCATCCCAGGCTCAGCCAGGCCTCCCTAGGGCCTGTGCTGGCCTAGGAAACTGCCAGCCAGCAGGACCTCGACAGAGCACAGTTCATGCGAGCAGGCCCCAGGGTGTTGCCTGTGTGTGTCTTGCACTGCTGGGAAGCTGTGGGTCCAGAGGCTGTGTGTGCACGTGGCCACTGGGGCCTGAGCACAAGACAGGCATGACCCCACTTGCAAGCAGGACTCCTGCCACCTCTTTGCTGCCTGCCACACGCCCTCGCTGCCTGCACTGTCTTCACTGCTGGCAGGCCTCTGTGTGCACAGGCCAGTCTCCGCCAAGGAAACAAGGGGCTTGCTCTCCCCTTGCTAGGAGCTCCTCCTACAGCACTCTGGACCAGGGCACACACGCCCCTGGACCAGCAGCCTGCAAGGAAGCTGCCGCTGAGCCATGCAGAAAGGCCTGTAGCACTTGGCAGGGAGCCTTCGGCTGTGGACAGCTTGCCCACTGCCCAGCCTCGGAGCAGTTCGTGGATGCTGGGGCCTGCAGCGTTTTCCATGGGAGAGCACTGGGGGCTCAAAGGCTCCCCTGTGCCTTCCGAGCCCCTTCCCACCCACAGGCCCTTGGCACCCACTCTGTTGCCAGAGGGAAGTCCTAAGCAGGGCTCTCGAGCTTGTGCAGCCAGAGTGCCTCCTGCTTGGAAATGGCCTCAGGAACTCATTTGAAGTGAGGCTGCTCCCATGCTTGGCAGCCAGCAGATGGTGCCATCGCTCCACCAAAAAACTCTCTGCTTTGCCTTCAGCCCTGGCTCGCCCTGCTGAGCTCTCTCTGCCTCAAGCAGAAACTCCAGTGTGCGTCCAGCCTACAGAAAGCAGAGTGCCTTTGCCTGAGCACTGCTATGCTGTGGCAGCACCCTGAAGGCCTCCCAGGGCCTTCTCTGCCCTAACCCAGTCGTGCCATTCGGCCCAGGCGGGGAGCAAAGTTCCCCCTTGGCAGGGCTCAGCGTGGGGCCTGTGTGTGGTTTCAGGGCTGGGAAAGGGCAGATCCTGAAGCTGGGTGCCCTCCTGTGAATGGGGCCTGCTGGGCAGAGCCGGCATGCCCTGGTTGGGATGTAGGAGATCTGGGGCCTTCAAGCTGCGTGCACATCCCCTCTCTGGCTGCCCCTCTGGCTGCCCCTCTTGCTTCTTCTCTGCTGCCAAGCCTCTCACACCACACGTGCGTCTCATTGGAAGGAGCAGGCTGCTTGCCATTCTTGGGCAGGGAATCTTCCCACACGCCTCGTTTCCTCGAAGGGGAGTGCACACTGACCCAGAGCCTCCAGAGGAGCTGCCGTCTCTCCAGCCACAAAGGCCTATAGCCGAGTCCATGACAGCCTGTGGCATGGAGGGCTTCTGTGGCAGAGGGCCATGCTTCCCTGGCAGGGGCTCCTTCTCACACTGCTTTCCGTGGGGAAACACTGCATGTGCCAAGGCTCTCCTGTGTGCACAAAATCTCTCCCCAGTGCCTGAGGTGCAGGGAATCCTCTTTGGACACAGAGCAATGTTCTGGGCAGACCTATCATGCTGGGAGAGCCTCCACTTCCCCAACTGTCCAACTGCCTCAGGAACACACTTCTAGGGAGTGTGGGTCTAACAGGCAGAAGGGCCCGAGTGAGGAACGTGGATGGCAGGCCAAAGCCACTGTGCTGAGCATTCGCCCGGCAAGTCCCAGCTGAAGGCTCTGTGCACCAGGCTCCAGCCTGAATGAGCCTGTAGCCTGGCCTCCAGTCCCAGGCTTTCCCTGGGCACTGCTAGTTTGGGACCCATCCCAGGCTCAGCCAGGCCTCCCTAGGGCCTGTGCTGGCCTAGGCCACTGCCAGCCAGCAGCACCTCGACAGAGCACAGTTCATGCGAGCAGGCCCCAGGGTGTTGCCTGTGTGTGTCTTGCACTGCTGGGAAGCTGCGGGTCCAGAGGCTGTGTGTGCACGTGGCCACTGGGGCCTGAGCACAAGACAGGCATGACCCCACTTGCAAGCAGGACTCCTGCCACCTCTTTGCTGCCTGCCACACGCCCTCGCTGCCTGCACTGTCTTCACTGCTGGCAGGCCTCTGTGTGCACAGGCCAGTCTCCGCCAAGGAAACAAGGGGCTTGCTCTCCCCTTGCTAGGAGCTCCTCCTACAGCACTCTGGACCAGGGCACACACGCCCCTGGACCAGCAGCCTGCAAGGAAGCTGCCGCTGAGCCATGCAGAAAGGCCTGCAGCACTTGGCAGGGAGCCTTCGGCTGTGGACAGCTTGCCCTCTGCCAAGCCTCGGAGGAGCTCATGGACGATGGGGCCTGCAGCGTTTTCCATGGGAGAGCACTGGGGGCCCAAAGGCTCCCCTGTGCCTTCCGAGCCCCTTCCCACCCACAGGCCCTTGGCACCCACTCTGTTGCCAGAGGGAAGTCCTAAGCAGGGCTCTCGAGCTTGTGCAGCCAGAGTGCCTCCTGCTTGGAAATGGCCTCAGGAACTCATTTGAAGTGAGGCTGCTCCCATGCTTGGCAGCCAGCAGATGGTGCCATCGCTCCACCAAAAAACTCTCTGCTTTGCCTTCAGCCCTGGCTCGCCCTGCTGAGCTCTCTCTGCCTCAAGCAGAAACTCCAGTGTGCGTCCAGCCTACAGAAAGCAGAGTGCCTTTGCCTGAGCACTGCTATGCTGTGGCAGCACCCTGAAGGCCTCCCAGGGCCTTCTCTGCCCTAACCCAGTCGTGCCATTCGGCCCAGGCGGGAAGCAAAGTTCCCCCTTGGCAGGGCTCAGCGTGGGGCCTGTGTGTGGTTTCAGGGCTGGGAAAGGGCAGATCCTGAAGCTGGGTGCCCTCCTGTGAATGGGGCCTGCTGGGCAGAGCCGGCATGCCCTGGTTGGGATGTAGGAGATCTGGGGCCTTCAAGCTGCGTGCACATCCCCTCTCTGGCTGCCCCTCTGGCTGCCCCTCTTGCTTCTTCTCTGCTGCCAAGCCTCTCACACCACACGTGCGTCTCATTGGAAGGAGCAGGCTGCTTGCCATTCTTGGGCAGGGAATCTTCCCACATGCCTCGTTTCCTCGAAGGGGAGTGCACACTGACCCAGAGCCTCCAGAGGAGCTGCCGTCTCTCCAGCCACAAAGGCCTATAGCCGAGTCCATGACAGCCTGTGGCATGGAGGGCTTCTGTGGCAGAGGGCCATGCTTCCCTGGCAGGGGCTCCTTCTCACACTGCTTTCCGTGGGGAAACACTGCATGTGCCAAGGCTCTCCTGTGTGCACAAAATCTCTCCCCAGTGCCTGAGGTGCAGGGAATCCTCTTTGGACACAGAGCAATGTTCTGGGCAGACCTATCATGCTGGGAGAGCCTCCACTTCCCCAACTGTCCAACTGCCTCAGGAACACACTTCTAGGGAGTGTGGGTCTAACAGGCAGAAGGGCCCGAGTGAGGAACGTGGATGGCAGGCCAAAGCCACTGTGCTGAGCATTCGCCCGGCAAGTCCCAGCTGAAGGCTCTGTGCACCAGGCTCCAGCCTGAATGAGCCTGTAGCCTGGCCTCCAGTCCCAGGCTTTCCCTGGGCACTGCTAGTTTGGGACCCATCCCAGGCTCAGCCAGGCCTCCCTAGGGCCTGTGCTGGCCTAGGCCACTGCCAGCCAGCAGCACCTCGACAGAGCACAGTTCATGCGAGCAGGCCCCAGGGTGTTGCCTGTGTGTGTCTTGCACTGCTGGGAAGCTGCGGGTCCAGAGGCTGTGTGTGCACGTGGCCACTGGGGCCTGAGCACAAGACAGGCATGACCCCACTTGCAAGCAGGACTCCTGCCACCTCTTTGCTGCCTGCCACACGCCCTCGCTGCCTGCACTGTCTTCACTGCTGGCAGGCCTCTGTGTGCACAGGCCAGTCTCCGCCAAGGAAACAAGGGGCTTGCTCTCCCCTTGCTAGGAGCTCCTCCTACAGCACTCTGGACCAGGGCACACACGCCCCTGGACCAGCAGCCTGCAAGGAAGCTGCCGCTGAGCCATGCAGAAAGGCCTGCAGCACTTGGCAGGGAGCCTTCGGCTGTGGACAGCTTGCCCTCTGCCAAGCCTCGGAGGAGCTCATGGACGATGGGGCCTGCAGCGTTTTCCATGGGAGAGCACTGGGGGCCCAAAGGCTCCCCTGTGCCTTCCGAGCCCCTTCCCACCCACAGGCCCTTGGCACCCACTCTGTTGCCAGAGGGAAGTCCTAAGCAGGGCTCTCGAGCTTGTGCAGCCAGAGTGCCTCCTGCTTGGAAATGGCCTCAGGAACTCATTTGAAGTGAGGCTGCTCCCATGCTTGGCAGCCAGCAGATGGTGCCATCGCTCCACCAAAAAACTCTCTGCTTTGCCTTCAGCCCTGGCTCGCCCTGCTGAGCTCTCTCTGCCTCAAGCAGAAACTCCAGTGTGCGTCCAGCCTACAGAAAGCAGAGTGCCTTTGCCTGAGCACTGCTATGCTGTGGCAGCACCCTGAAGGCCTCCCAGGGCCTTCTCTGCCCTAACCCAGTCGTGCCATTCGGCCCAGGCGGGGAGCAAAGTTCCCCCTTGGCAGGGCTCAGCGTGGGGCCTGTGTGTGGTTTCAGGGCTGGGAAAGGGCAGATCCTGAAGCTGGGTGCCCTCCTGTGAATGGGGCCTGCTGGGCAGAGCCGGCATGCCCTGGTTGGGATGTAGGAGATCTGGGGCCTTCAAGCTGCGTGCACATCCCCTCTCTGGCTGCCCCTCTGGCTGCCCCTCTTGCTTCTTCTCTGCTGCCAAGCCTCTCACACCACACGTGCGTCTCATTGGAAGGAGCAGGCTGCTTGCCATTCTTGGGCAGGGAATCTTCCCACATGCCTCGTTTCCTCGAAGGGGAGTGCACACTGACCCAGAGCCTCCAGAGGATCTGCCGTCTCTCCAGCCACAAAGGCCTGTAGCCGAGTCCATGACAGCCTGTGGCATGGAGGGCTTCTGTGGCAGAGGGCCATGCTTCCCTGGCAGGGGCTCCTTCTCACACTGCTTTCCGTGGGGAAACACTGCGTGTGCCAAGGCTCTCCTGTGTGCACAAAATCTCTCCCCAGTGCCTGAGGTGCAGGGAATCCTCTTTGGACACAGAGCAATGTTCTGGGCAGACCTCCCATGCTGGGAGAGCCTCCACTTCCCCAACTGTCCAACTGCCTCAGGAACACACTTCTAGGGAGTGTGGGTCTAACAGGCAGAAGGGCCCGAGTGAGGAACGTGGATGGCAGGCCAAAGCCACTGTGCTGAGCATTCGCCCGGCAAGTCCCAGCTGAAGGCTCTGTGCACCAGGCTCCAGCCTGAATGAGCCTGTAGCCTGGCCTCCAGTCCCAGGCTTTCCCTGGGCACTGCTAGTTTGGGACCCATCCCAGGCTCAGCCAGGCCTCCCTAGGGCCTGTGCTGGCCTAGGAAACTGCCAGCCAGCAGGACCTCGACAGAGCACAGTTCATGCGAGCAGGCCCCAGGGTGTTGCCTGTGTGTGTCTTGCACTGCTGGGAAGCTGTGGGTCCAGAGGCTGTGTGTGCACGTGGCCACTGGGGCCTGAGCACAAGACAGGCATGACCCCACTTGCAAGCAGGACTCCTGCCACCTCTTTGCTGCCTGCCACACGCCCTCGCTGCCTGCACTGTCTTCACTGCTGGCAGGCCTCTGTGTGCACAGGCCAGTCTCCGCCAAGGAAACAAGGGGCTTGCTCTCCCCTTGCTAGGAGCTCCTCCTACAGCACTCTGGACCAGGGCACACACGCCCCTGGACCAGCAGCCTGCAAGGAAGCTGCCGCTGAGCCATGCAGAAAGGCCTGTAGCACTTGGCAGGGAGCCTTCGGCTGTGGACAGCTTGCCCACTGCCCAGCCTCGGAGCAGTTCGTGGATGCTGGGGCCTGCAGCGTTTTCCATGGGAGAGCACTGGGGGCTCAAAGGCTCCCCTGTGCCTTCCGAGCCCCTTCCCACCCACAGGCCCTTGGCACCCACTCTGTTGCCAGAGGGAAGTCCTAAGCAGGGCTCTCGAGCTTGTGCAGCCAGAGTGCCTCCTGCTTGGAAATGGCCTCAGGAACTCATTTGAAGTGAGGCTGCTCCCATGCTTGGCAGCCAGCAGATGGTGCCATCGCTCCACCAAAAAACTCTCTGCTTTGCCTTCAGCCCTGGCTCGCCCTGCTGAGCTCTCTCTGCCTCAAGCAGAAACTCCAGTGTGCGTCCAGCCTACAGAAAGCAGAGTGCCTTTGCCTGAGCACTGCTATGCTGTGGCAGCACCCTGAAGGCCTCCCAGGGCCTTCTCTGCCCTAACCCAGTCGTGCCATTCGGCCCAGGCGGGGAGCAAAGTTCCCCCTTGGCAGGGCTCAGCGTGGGGCCTGTGTGTGGTTTCAGGGCTGGGAAAGGGCAGATCCTGAAGCTGGGTGCCCTCCTGTGAATGGGGCCTGCTGGGCAGAGCCGGCATGCCCTGGTTGGGATGTAGGAGATCTGGGGCCTTCAAGCTGCGTGCACATCCCCTCTCTGGCTGCCCCTCTGGCTGCCCCTCTTGCTTCTTCTCTGCTGCCAAGCCTCTCACACCACACGTGCGTCTCATTGGAAGGAGCAGGCTGCTTGCCATTCTTGGGCAGGGAATCTTCCCACACGCCTCGTTTCCTCGAAGGGGAGTGCACACTGACCCAGAGCCTCCAGAGGAGCTGCCGTCTCTCCAGCCACAAAGGCCTATAGCCGAGTCCATGACAGCCTGTGGCATGGAGGGCTTCTGTGGCAGAGGGCCATGCTTCCCTGGCAGGGGCTCCTTCTCACACTGCTTTCCGTGGGGAAACACTGCATGTGCCAAGGCTCTCCTGTGTGCACAAAATCTCTCCCCAGTGCCTGAGGTGCAGGGAATCCTCTTTGGACACAGAGCAATGTTCTGGGCAGACCTATCATGCTGGGAGAGCCTCCACTTCCCCAACTGTCCAACTGCCTCAGGAACACACTTCTAGGGAGTGTGGGTCTAACAGGCAGAAGGGCCCGAGTGAGGAACGTGGATGGCAGGCCAAAGCCACTGTGCTGAGCATTCGCCCGGCAAGTCCCAGCTGAAGGCTCTGTGCACCAGGCTCCAGCCTGAATGAGCCTGTAGCCTGGCCTCCAGTCCCAGGCTTTCCCTGGGCACTGCTAGTTTGGGACCCATCCCAGGCTCAGCCAGGCCTCCCTAGGGCCTGTGCTGGCCTAGGCCACTGCCAGCCAGCAGCACCTCGACAGAGCACAGTTCAGGCGAGCAGGCCCCAGGGTGTTGCCTGTGTGTGTCTTGCACTGCTGGGAAGCTGCGGGTCCAGAGGCTGTGTGTGCACGTGGCCACTGGGGCCTGAGCACAAGACAGGCATGACCCCACTTGCAAGCAGGACTCCTGCCACCTCTTTGCTGCCTGCCACACGCCCTCGCTGCCTGCACTGTCTTCACTGCTGGCAGGCCTCTGTGTGCACAGGCCAGTCTCCGCCAAGGAAACAAGGGGCTTGCTCTCCCCTTGCTAGGAGCTCCTCCTACAGCACTCTGGACCAGGGCACACACGCCCCTGGACCAGCAGCCTGCAAGGAAGCTGCCGCTGAGCCATGCAGAAAGGCCTGCAGCACTTGGCAGGGAGCCTTCGGCTGTGGACAGCTTGCCCTCTGCCAAGCCTCGGAGGAGCTCATGGACGATGGGGCCTGCAGCGTTTTCCATGGGAGAGCGCTGGGGGCCCAAAGGCTCCCCTGTGCCTTCCGAGCCCCTTCCCACCCACAGGCCCTTGGCACCCACTCTGTTGCCAGAGGGAAGTCCTAAGCAGGGCTCTCGAGCTTGTGCAGCCAGAGTGCCTCCTGCTTGGAAATGGCCTCAGGAACTCATTTGAAGTGAGGCTGCTCCCATGCTTGGCAGCCAGCAGATGGTGCCATCGCTCCACCAAAAAACTCTCTGCTTTGCCTTCAGCCCTGGCTCGCCCTGCTGAGCTCTCTCTGCCTCAAGCAGAAACTCCAGTGTGCGTCCAGCCTACAGAAAGCAGAGTGCCTTTGCCTGAGCACTGCTATGCTGTGGCAGCACCCTGAAGGCCTCCCAGGGCCTTCTCTGCCCTAACCCAGTCGTGCCATTCGGCCCAGGCGGGGAGCAAAGTTCCCCCTTGGCAGGGCTCAGCGTGGGGCCTGTGTGTGGTTTCAGGGCTGGGAAAGGGCAGATCCTGAAGCTGGGTGCCCTCCTGTGAATGGGGTCTGCTGGGCAGAGCCGGCATGCCCTGGTTGGGATGTAGGAGATCTGGGGCCTTCAAGCTGCGTGCACATCCCCTCTCTGGCTGCCCCTCTGGCTGCCCCTCTTGCTTCTTCTCTGCTGCCAAGCCTCTCACACCACACGTGCGTCTCATTGGAAGGAGCAGGCTGCTTGCCATTCTTGGGCAGGGAATCTTCCCACATGCCTCGTTTCCTCGAAGGGGAGTGCACACTGACCCAGAGCCTCCAGAGGATCTGCCGTCTCTCCAGCCACAAAGGCCTGTAGCCGAGTCCATGACAGCCTGTGGCATGGAGGGCTTCTGTGGCAGAGGGCCATGCTTCCCTGGCAGGGGCTCCTTCTCACACTGCTTTCCGTGGGGAAACACTGCGTGTGCCAAGGCTCTCCTGTGTGCACAAAATCTCTCCCCAGTGCCTGAGGTGCAGGGAATCCTCTTTGGACACAGAGCAATGTTCTGGGCAGACCTCCCATGCTGGGAGAGCCTCCACTTCCCCAACTGTCCAACTGCCTCAGGAACACACTTCTAGGGAGTGTGGGTCTAACAGGCAGAAGGGCCCGAGTGAGGAACGTGGATGGCAGGCCAAAGCCACTGTGCTGAGCATTCCCCCGGGAAGTCCCAGCTGAAGGCTCTGTGCACCAGGCTCCAGCTGGAATGAGCCTGTAGCCTGGCCTCCAGTCCCAGGCTTTCCCTGGGCACTGCTAGTTTGGGACCCATCCCAGGCTCAGCCAGGCCTCCCTAGGGCCTGTGCTGGCCTAGGAAACTGCCAGCCAGCAGGACCTCGACAGAGCACAGTTCATGCGAGCAGGCCCCAGGGTGTTGCCTGTGTGTGTCTTGCACTGCTGGGAAGCTGTGGGTCCAGAGGCTGTGTGTGCACGTGGCCACTGGGGCCTGAGCACAAGACAGGCATGACCCCACTTGCAAGCAGGACTCCTGCCACCTCTTTGCTGCCTGCCACACGCCCTCGCTGCCTGCACTGTCTTCACTGCTGGCAGGCCTCTGTGTGCACAGGCCAGTCTCCGCCAAGGAAACAAGGGGCTTGCTCTCCCCTTGCTAGGAGCTCCTCCTACAGCACTCTGGACCAGGGCACACACGCCCCTGGACCAGCAGCCTGCAAGGAAGCTGCCGCTGAGCCATGCAGAAAGGCCTGTAGCACTTGGCAGGGAGCCTTCGGCTGTGGACAGCTTGCCCACTGCCCAGCCTCGGAGCAGTTCGTGGATGCTGGGGCCTGCAGCGTTTTCCATGGGAGAGCACTGGGGGCTCAAAGGCTCCCCTGTGCCTTCCGAGCCCCTTCCCACCCACAGGCCCTTGGCACCCACTCTGTTGCCAGAGGGAAGTCCTAAGCAGGGCTCTCGAGCTTGTGCAGCCAGAGTGCCTCCTGCTTGGAAATGGCCTCAGGAACTCATTTGAAGTGAGGCTGCTCCCATGCTTGGCAGCCAGCAGATGGTGCCATCGCTCCACCAAAAAACTCTCTGCTTTGCCTTCAGCCCTGGCTCGCCCTGCTGAGCTCTCTCTGCCTCAAGCAGAAACTCCAGTGTGCGTCCAGCCTACAGAAAGCAGAGTGCCTTTGCCTGAGCACTGCTATGCTGTGGCAGCACCCTGAAGGCCTCCCAGGGCCTTCTCTGCCCTAACCCAGTCGTGCCATTCGGCCCAGGCGGGGAGCAAAGTTCCCCCTTGGCAGGGCTCAGCGTGGGGCCTGTGTGTGGTTTCAGGGCTGGGAAAGGGCAGATCCTGAAGCTGGGTGCCCTCCTGTGAATGGGGCCTGCTGGGCAGAGCCGGCATGCCCTGGTTGGGATGTAGGAGATCTGGGGCCTTCAAGCTGCGTGCACATCCCCTCTCTGGCTGCCCCTCTGGCTGCCCCTCTTGCTTCTTCTCTGCTGCCAAGCCTCTCACACCACACGTGCGTCTCATTGGAAGGAGCAGGCTGCTTGCCATTCTTGGGCAGGGAATCTTCCCACACGCCTCGTTTCCTCGAAGGGGAGTGCACACTGACCCAGAGCCTCCAGAGGAGCTGCCGTCTCTCCAGCCACAAAGGCCTATAGCCGAGTCCATGACAGCCTGTGGCATGGAGGGCTTCTGTGGCAGAGGGCCATGCTTCCCTGGCAGGGGCTCCTTCTCACACTGCTTTCCGTGGGGAAACACTGCATGTGCCAAGGCTCTCCTGTGTGCACAAAATCTCTCCCCAGTGCCTGAGGTGCAGGGAATCCTCTTTGGACACAGAGCAATGTTCTGGGCAGACCTATCATGCTGGGAGAGCCTCCACTTCCCCAACTGTCCAACTGCCTCAGGAACACACTTCTAGGGAGTGTGGGTCTAACAGGCAGAAGGGCCCGAGTGAGGAACGTGGATGGCAGGCCAAAGCCACTGTGCTGAGCATTCGCCCGGCAAGTCCCAGCTGAAGGCTCTGTGCACCAGGCTCCAGCCTGAATGAGCCTGTAGCCTGGCCTCCAGTCCCAGGCTTTCCCTGGGCACTGCTAGTTTGGGACCCATCCCAGGCTCAGCCAGGCCTCCCTAGGGCCTGTGCTGGCCTAGGCCACTGCCAGCCAGCAGCACCTCGACAGAGCACAGTTCATGCGAGCAGGCCCCAGGGTGTTGCCTGTGTGTGTCTTGCACTGCTGGGAAGCTGCGGGTCCAGAGGCTGTGTGTGCACGTGGCCACTGGGGCCTGAGCACAAGACAGGCATGACCCCACTTGCAAGCAGGACTCCTGCCACCTCTTTGCTGCCTGCCACACGCCCTCGCTGCCTGCACTGTCTTCACTGCTGGCAGGCCTCTGTGTGCACAGGCCAGTCTCCGCCAAGGAAACAAGGGGCTTGCTCTCCCCTTGCTAGGAGCTCCTCCTACAGCACTCTGGACCAGGGCACACACGCCCCTGGACCAGCAGCCTGCAAGGAAGCTGCCGCTGAGCCATGCAGAAAGGCCTGCAGCACTTGGCAGGGAGCCTTCGGCTGTGGACAGCTTGCCCTCTGCCAAGCCTCGGAGGAGCTCATGGACGATGGGGCCTGCAGCGTTTTCCATGGGAGAGCACTGGGGGCCCAAAGGCTCCCCTGTGCCTTCCGAGCCCCTTCCCACCCACAGGCCCTTGGCACCCACTCTGTTGCCAGAGGGAAGTCCTAAGCAGGGCTCTCGAGCTTGTGCAGCCAGAGTGCCTCCTGCTTGGAAATGGCCTCAGGAACTCATTTGAAGTGAGGCTGCTCCCATGCTTGTCAGCCAGCAGATGGTGCCATCGCTCCACCAAAAAACTCTCTGCTTTGCCTTCAGCCCTGGCTCGCCCTGCTGAGCTCTCTCTGCCTCAAGCAGAAACTCCAGTGTGCGTCCAGCCTACAGAAAGCAGAGTGCCTTTGCCTGAGCACTGCTATGCTGTGGCAGCACCCTGAAGGCCTCCCAGGGCCTTCTCTGCCCTAACCCAGTCGTGCCATTCGGCCCAGGCGGGGAGCAAAGTTCCCCCTTGGCAGGGCTCAGCGTGGGGCCTGTGTGTGGTTTCAGGGCTGGGAAAGGGCAGATCCTGAAGCTGGGTGCCCTCCTGTGAATGGGGCCTGCTGGGCAGAGCCGGCATGCCCTGGTTGGGATGTAGGAGATCTGGGGCCTTCAAGCTGCGTGCACATCCCCTCTCTGGCTGCCCCTCTGGCTGCCCCTCTTGCTTCTTCTCTGCTGCCAAGCCTCTCACACCACACGTGCGTCTCATTGGAAGGAGCAGGCTGCTTGCCATTCTTGGGCAGGGAATCTTCCCACATGCCTCGTTTCCTCGAAGGGGAGTGCACACTGACCCAGAGCCTCCAGAGGATCTGCCGTCTCTCCAGCCACAAAGGCCTGTAGCCGAGTCCATGACAGCCTGTGGCATGGAGGGCTTCTGTGGCAGAGGGCCATGCTTCCCTGGCAGGGGCTCCTTCTCACACTGCTTTCCGTGGGGAAACACTGCGTGTGCCAAGGCTCTCCTGTGTGCACAAAATCTCTCCCCAGTGCCTGAGGTGCAGGGAATCCTCTTTGGACACAGAGCAATGTTCTGGGCAGACCTCCCATGCTGGGAGAGCCTCCACTTCCCCAACTGTCCAACTGCCTCAGGAACACACTTCTAGGGAGTGTGGGTCTAACAGGCAGAAGGGCCCGAGTGAGGAACGTGGATGGCAGGCCAAAGCCACTGTGCTGAGCATTCCCCCGGCAAGTCCCAGCTGAAGGCTCTGTGCACCAGGCTCAAGCTGGAATGAGCCTGTAGCCTGGCCTCCAGTCCCAGGCTTTCCCTGGGCACTGCTAGTTTGGGACCCATCCCAGGCTCAGCCAGGCCTCCCTAGGGCCTGTGCTGGCCTAGGAAACTGCCAGCCAGCAGGACCTCGACAGAGCACAGTTCATGCGAGCAGGCCCCAGGGTGTTGCCTGTGTGTGTCTTGCACTGCTGGGAAGCTGCGGGTCCAGAGGCTGTGTGTGCACGTGGCCACTGGGGCCTGAGCACAAGACAGGCATGACCCCACTTGCAAGCAGGACTCCTGCCACCTCTTTGCTGCCTGCCACACGCCCTCGCTGCCTGCACTGTCTTCACTGCTGGCAGGCCTCTGTGTGCACAGGCCAGTCTCCGCCAAGGAAACAAGGGGCTTGCTCTCCCCTTGCTAGGAGCTCCTCCTACAGCACTCTGGACCAGGGCACACACGCCCCTGGACCAGCAGCCTGCAAGGAAGCTGCCGCTGAGCCATGCAGAAAGGCCTGTAGCACTTGGCAGGGAGCCTTCGGCTGTGGACAGCTTGCCCACTGCCCAGCCTCGGAGCAGTTCGTGGATGCTGGGGCCTGCAGCGTTTTCCATGGGAGAGCACTGGGGGCCCAAAGGCTCCCCTGTGCCTTCCGAGCCCCTTCCCACCCACAGGCCCTTGGCACCCACTCTGTTGCCAGAGGGAAGTCCTAAGCAGGGCTCTCGAGCTTGTGCAGCCAGAGTGCCTCCTGCTTGGAAATGGCCTCAGGAACTCATTTGAAGTGAGGCTGCTCCCATGCTTGGCAGCCAGCAGATGGTGCCATCGCTCCACCAAAAAACTCTCTGCTTTGCCTTCAGCCCTGGCTCGCCCTGCTGAGCTCTCTCTGCCTCAAGCAGAAACTCCAGTGTGCGTCCAGCCTACAGAAAGCAGAGTGCCTTTGCCTGAGCACTGCTATGCTGTGGCAGCACCCTGAAGGCCTCCCAGGGCCTTCTCTGCCCTAACCCAGTCGTGCCATTCGGCCCAGGCGGGGAGCAAAGTTCCCCCTTGGCAGGGCTCAGCGTGGGGCCTGTGTGTGGTTTCAGGGCTGGGAAAGGGCAGATCCTGAAGCTGGGTGCCCTCCTGTGAATGGGGCCTGCTGGGCAGAGCCGGCATGCCCTGGTTGGGATGTAGGAGATCTGGGGCCTTCAAGCTGCGTGCACATCCCCTCTCTGGCTGCCCCTCTGGCTGCCCCTCTTGCTTCTTCTCTGCTGCCAAGCCTCTCACACCACACGTGCGTCTCATTGGAAGGAGCAGGCTGCTTGCCATTCTTGGGCAGGGAATCTTCCCACACGCCTCGTTTCCTCGAAGGGGAGTGCACACTGACCCAGAGCCTCCAGAGGAGCTGCCGTCTCTCCAGCCACAAAGGCCTATAGCCGAGTCCATGACAGCCTGTGGCATGGAGGGCTTCTGTGGCAGAGGGCCATGCTTCCCTGGCAGGGGCTCCTTCTCACACTGCTTTCCGTGGGGAAACACTGCATGTGCCAAGGCTCTCCTGTGTGCACAAAATCTCTCCCCAGTGCCTGAGGTGCAGGGAATCCTCTTTGGACACAGAGCAATGTTCTGGGCAGACCTATCATGCTGGGAGAGCCTCCACTTCCCCAACTGTCCAACTGCCTCAGGAACACACTTCTAGGGAGTGTGGGTCTAACAGGCAGAAGGGCCCGAGTGAGGAACGTGGATGGCAGGCCAAAGCCACTGTGCTGAGCATTCGCCCGGCAAGTCCCAGCTGAAGGCTCTGTGCACCAGGCTCCAGCCTGAATGAGCCTGTAGCCTGGCCTCCAGTCCCAGGCTTTCCCTGGGCACTGCTAGTTTGGGACCCATCCCAGGCTCAGCCAGGCCTCCCTAGGGCCTGTGCTGGCCTAGGCCACTGCCAGCCAGCAGCACCTCGACAGAGCACAGTTCATGCGAGCAGGCCCCAGGGTGTTGCCTGTGTGTGTCTTGCACTGCTGGGAAGCTGCGGGTCCAGAGGCTGTGTGTGCACGTGGCCACTGGGGCCTGAGCACAAGACAGGCATGACCCCACTTGCAAGCAGGACTCCTGCCACCTCTTTGCTGCCTGCCACACGCCCTCGCTGCCTGCACTGTCTTCACTGCTGGCAGGCCTCTGTGTGCACAGGCCAGTCTCCGCCAAGGAAACAAGGGGCTTGCTCTCCCCTTGCTAGGAGCTCCTCCTACAGCACTCTGGACCAGGGCACACACGCCCCTGGACCAGCAGCCTGCAAGGAAGCTGCCGCTGAGCCATGCAGAAAGGCCTGCAGCACTTGGCAGGGAGCCTTCGGCTGTGGACAGCTTGCCCTCTGCCAAGCCTCGGAGGAGCTCATGGACGATGGGGCCTGCAGCGTTTTCCATGGGAGAGCACTGGGGGCCCAAAGGCTCCCCTGTGCCTTCCGAGCCCCTTCCCACCCACAGGCCCTTGGCACCCACTCTGTTGCCAGAGGGAAGTCCTAAGCAGGGCTCTCGAGCTTGTGCAGCCAGAGTGCCTCCTGCTTGGAAATGGCCTCAGGAACTCATTTGAAGTGAGGCTGCTCCCATGCTTGTCAGCCAGCAGATGGTGCCATCGCTCCACCAAAAAACTCTCTGCTTTGCCTTCAGCCCTGGCTCGCCCTGCTGAGCTCTCTCTGCCTCAAGCAGAAACTCCAGTGTGCGTCCAGCCTACAGAAAGCAGAGTGCCTTTGCCTGAGCACTGCTATGCTGTGGCAGCACCCTGAAGGCCTCCCAGGGCCTTCTCTGCCCTAACCCAGTCGTGCCATTCGGCCCAGGCGGGGAGCAAAGTTCCCCCTTGGCAGGGCTCAGCGTGGGGCCTGTGTGTGGTTTCAGGGCTGGGAAAGGGCAGATCCTGAAGCTGGGTGCCCTCCTGTGAATGGGGCCTGCTGGGCAGAGCCGGCATGCCCTGGTTGGGATGTAGGAGATCTGGGGCCTTCAAGCTGCGTGCACATCCCCTCTCTGGCTGCCCCTCTGGCTGCCCCTCTTGCTTCTTCTCTGCTGCCAAGCCTCTCACACCACACGTGCGTCTCATTGGAAGGAGCAGGCTGCTTGCCATTCTTGGGCAGGGAATCTTCCCACATGCCTCGTTTCCTCGAAGGGGAGTGCACACTGACCCAGAGCCTCCAGAGGATCTGCCGTCTCTCCAGCCACAAAGGCCTGTAGCCGAGTCCATGACAGCCTGTGGCATGGAGGGCTTCTGTGGCAGAGGGCCATGCTTCCCTGGCAGGGGCTCCTTCTCACACTGCTTTCCGTGGGGAAACACTGCGTGTGCCAAGGCTCTCCTGTGTGCACAAAATCTCTCCCCAGTGCCTGAGGTGCAGGGAATCCTCTTTGGACACAGAGCAATGTTCTGGGCAGACCTCCCATGCTGGGAGAGCCTCCACTTCCCCAACTGTCCAACTGCCTCAGGAACACACTTCTAGGGAGTGTGGGTCTAACAGGCAGAAGGGCCCGAGTGAGGAACGTGGATGGCAGGCCAAAGCCACTGTGCTGAGCATTCCCCCGGCAAGTCCCAGCTGAAGGCTCTGTGCACCAGGCTCAAGCTGGAATGAGCCTGTAGCCTGGCCTCCAGTCCCAGGCTTTCCCTGGGCACTGCTAGTTTGGGACCCATCCCAGGCTCAGCCAGGCCTCCCTAGGGCCTGTGCTGGCCTAGGAAACTGCCAGCCAGCAGGACCTCGACAGAGCACAGTTCATGCGAGCAGGCCCCAGGGTGTTGCCTGTGTGTGTCTTGCACTGCTGGGAAGCTGCGGGTCCAGAGGCTGTGTGTGCACGTGGCCACTGGGGCCTGAGCACAAGACAGGCATGACCCCACTTGCAAGCAGGACTCCTGCCACCTCTTTGCTGCCTGCCACACGCCCTCGCTGCCTGCACTGTCTTCACTGCTGGCAGGCCTCTGTGTGCACAGGCCAGTCTCCGCCAAGGAAACAAGGGGCTTGCTCTCCCCTTGCTAGGAGCTCCTCCTACAGCACTCTGGACCAGGGCACACACGCCCCTGGACCAGCAGCCTGCAAGGAAGCTGCCGCTGAGCCATGCAGAAAGGCCTGTAGCACTTGGCAGGGAGCCTTCGGCTGTGGACAGCTTGCCCACTGCCCAGCCTCGGAGCAGTTCGTGGATGCTGGGGCCTGCAGCGTTTTCCATGGGAGAGCACTGGGGGCCCAAAGGCTCCCCTGTGCCTTCCGAGCCCCTTCCCACCCACAGGCCCTTGGCACCCACTCTGTTGCCAGAGGGAAGTCCTAAGCAGGGCTCTCGAGCTTGTGCAGCCAGAGTGCCTCCTGCTTGGAAATGGCCTCAGGAACTCATTTGAAGTGAGGCTGCTCCCATGCTTGGCAGCCAGCAGATGGTGCCATCGCTCCACCAAAAAACTCTCTGCTTTGCCTTCAGCCCTGGCTCGCCCTGCTGAGCTCTCTCTGCCTCAAGCAGAAACTCCAGTGTGCGTCCAGCCTACAGAAAGCAGAGTGCCTTTGCCTGAGCACTGCTATGCTGTGGCAGCACCCTGAAGGCCTCCCAGGGCCTTCTCTGCCCTAACCCAGTCGTGCCATTCGGCCCAGGCGGGGAGCAAAGTTCCCCCTTGGCAGGGCTCAGCGTGGGGCCTGTGTGTGGTTTCAGGGCTGGGAAAGGGCAGATCCTGAAGCTGGGTGCCCTCCTGTGAATGGGGCCTGCTGGGCAGAGCCGGCATGCCCTGGTTGGGATGTAGGAGATCTGGGGCCTTCAAGCTGCGTGCACATCCCCTCTCTGGCTGCCCCTCTGGCTGCCCCTCTTGCTTCTTCTCTGCTGCCAAGCCTCTCACACCACACGTGCGTCTCATTGGAAGGAGCAGGCTGCTTGCCATTCTTGGGCAGGGAATCTTCCCACACGCCTCGTTTCCTCGAAGGGGAGTGCACACTGACCCAGAGCCTCCAGAGGAGCTGCCGTCTCTCCAGCCACAAAGGCCTATAGCCGAGTCCATGACAGCCTGTGGCATGGAGGGCTTCTGTGGCAGAGGGCCATGCTTCCCTGGCAGGGGCTCCTTCTCACACTGCTTTCCGTGGGGAAACACTGCATGTGCCAAGGCTCTCCTGTGTGCACAAAATCTCTCCCCAGTGCCTGAGGTGCAGGGAATCCTCTTTGGACACAGAGCAATGTTCTGGGCAGACCTATCATGCTGGGAGAGCCTCCACTTCCCCAACTGTCCAACTGCCTCAGGAACACACTTCTAGGGAGTGTGGGTCTAACAGGCAGAAGGGCCCGAGTGAGGAACGTGGATGGCAGGCCAAAGCCACTGTGCTGAGCATTCGCCCGGCAAGTCCCAGCTGAAGGCTCTGTGCACCAGGCTCCAGCCTGAATGAGCCTGTAGCCTGGCCTCCAGTCCCAGGCTTTCCCTGGGCACTGCTAGTTTGGGACCCATCCCAGGCTCAGCCAGGCCTCCCTAGGGCCTGTGCTGGCCTAGGCCACTGCCAGCCAGCAGCACCTCGACAGAGCACAGTTCATGCGAGCAGGCCCCAGGGTGTTGCCTGTGTGTGTCTTGCACTGCTGGGAAGCTGCGGGTCCAGAGGCTGTGTGTGCACGTGGCCACTGGGGCCTGAGCACAAGACAGGCATGACCCCACTTGCAAGCAGGACTCCTGCCACCTCTTTGCTGCCTGCCACACGCCCTCGCTGCCTGCACTGTCTTCACTGCTGGCAGGCCTCTGTGTGCACAGGCCAGTCTCCGCCAAGGAAACAAGGGGCTTGCTCTCCCCTTGCTAGGAGCTCCTCCTACAGCACTCTGGACCAGGGCACACACGCCCCTGGACCAGCAGCCTGCAAGGAAGCTGCCGCTGAGCCATGCAGAAAGGCCTGCAGCACTTGGCAGGGAGCCTTCGGCTGTGGACAGCTTGCCCTCTGCCAAGCCTCGGAGGAGCTCATGGACGATGGGGCCTGCAGCGTTTTCCATGGGAGAGCACTGGGGGCCCAAAGGCTCCCCTGTGCCTTCCGAGCCCCTTCCCACCCACAGGCCCTTGGCACCCACTCTGTTGCCAGAGGGAAGTCCTAAGCAGGGCTCTCGAGCTTGTGCAGCCAGAGTGCCTCCTGCTTGGAAATGGCCTCAGGAACTCATTTGAAGTGAGGCTGCTCCCATGCTTGGCAGCCAGCAGATGGTGCCATCGCTCCACCAAAAAACTCTCTGCTT
>NW_026648556.1:0-40416 GCF_030028045.1 Hippopotamus amphibius kiboko | reverse complement strand
TCTGGCTGCCCACTTTTGAATGGGGCCGGAGGGCAAGAGCCGGCATTCGTTTCGTGGGAAGCGGGAGATCGGGGGTCTCCAAGCTGCACGCAGATCCCCTCCCTGGCTGCCCCTCTTGCTGCTTCCCGGCTGCCAAGCTCTCTTCCCACGCGTGCGTCTCACCGAAGGAGCAGGCTGCTTGCCATTCCTGGCAAGGGCCTCGTCCCACAGGCCCCGTTGCCTCCAAGGGGAGTGCACATTGACCCAGAGCCTCCAGAGGAGCTGCAGTCTCTCCAGCCACAGAGGCCTTGCAGCTGAGCCCAGGACAGCCTGCTGCGTGGAGGGCTTCGATGGGAGAGGGCCGTGCTTCCCTGGCGGGGGCTCTGGCTCACACTGCTTTCCGTGGGGAAACACTGTGTGCGCCAAGTGTCTCTGGGTGCAGAAGATCTCTCCCCAGCGCCGGAGGTTGCGGGGAACCCTCTTCTGGACACAGAGCAGTGTTCTAGGCAGGCCTCCCGGGCTGGGAGAGCCTCCACTGCCCCAACTGTCCAACGGCCTCAGGACCACACTTCTAGGGAGTGTGGTCTGAGAGGCAGGGTGGCCTGAGGGAGGAACGTGGATGCAGGCCCAAGCCACTGCGCTGAGCATTGCGCCTGGAAGTCCCAGCTGCAGGCTCTCTGCTCCACGCCCAAGCTGGAGTGAGCCTGGACCCTGGCCTGCAGACCCAGGCTTGCCCTGGGCACTGCTAGGGCGGGACCCATCCAGGCTCAGCCAGGCCTCCCTAGGGCTTTGTGCTGGCCTAGGCCCCTGCCAGCCAGCAGGAGCTGGACGGAACACAGTTCATTGGAGAAGGCCCCAGGGTGTTGCCGGTGTGTCTCTTGCACTGCTCGGAAGAAGCTGCAGGTCCACAGGCTGTGTGTGCACGTGGCCACTGGGGCCTGAGGAGAGAAGAGGCATGAGCCCCTTGCAAGCGGGACTCCTGCCACCTCGGAGTTGCCTGCCACACACCCCCTGCTGCCTGCGCTGTCTTCCCTGCTGGCAGGCCTCTGGGTGCCCGGCCAGTCTATGCCAAGGAAGCAAGGTGCTTGCTCCCCTTGCTGGAAGCTCCTCCTACACCTTCTGGACAGGGGACACATGCCCCTGGACCAGCAGCCTGAAGGAAGCTGCAGCTGAGCCATCCAGGAAGGCCCGCAGTAGTAGGCAGGAAGCCCCCTGCTAAGGACAGCTTTGCCACGCCAAACCTTGGAGGAGCTCATGGAGGCCCGGGCTGCAGCGTTTTCCACGGGAGAGCACTGGGTTGCCCAAAGCCTCCCTGCGGCTTCGAGCACCCTCCAGCCCCCACGCCCTGGCAACCCACTCTGTTGCCGGAGGGAAGTTCCAAGCAGGACGCTCTCGCTTGGGGAGCCAGGGTGCCTCCTGCTTGGAGAGTTGCTCAGGAACCTCCTGTGGAGCGAGGCTTCCCTCCATGCTTGGCGGCCAGCAGATGGTGTCCTCGCTCCACGAAAAACTCGCTGCTTTGAATTCAGCCGTGGATCTTCTAGCTGACCTCTCTGCCCCAAGCAGCAACTCCAGCGTGCACCCAGCCCCCAACAAGGAGAGTGCCTTTCCTGAGCGCTGCTATGCCATGGCAGCTCCCGGAAGGCTCCTAGGGCCTCCTCTCCCTCACACCGTCGGTCATTCAGCCACCGGGGAGCAAAGGGCCCCTGGGCAGGGCTCAGGGTGCAGCCCGTGTGTGGTTTCATGGCTGGGAAAGGGGAGATCCTGAAGCTGGCTGCCCACTTGTGAATGGGGCCGGAGGGCAAGAGCCGCATTCGTTTTCGTGGGAAGCGGGAGATCGGGGGTCTCCAAGCTGCACGCAGATCCCCTCCTGCTGCCCTCTTGCTGCTTCCCGGCTGCCAAGCCTCTCTTCCCCACGCGTGCGTCTCACCGAAAGGAGCAGCTGCTTGCCATTCCTGGCAAGGGCCTCGTCCCACAGGCCCGTTGCCTCCAAGGGGAGTGCACATTGACCCAGAGCCTCCAGAGGAGCTGCAGTCTCTCCAGCCACAGAGGCTTGCAGCTGAGCCCAGGACAGCCTGCCTGCGTGGAGGGCTTCGATGGGAAGGGCCGTGCTTCCCTGGCGGGGGCTCTGGCTCACACTGCTTTCCGTGGGAAACACTGTGTGCGCCAAGTGTCTCCTGGGTGCAGAAGATCTCTCCCCAGCGCCGGAGGTGCGGGGAACCCTTCTGGACACAGAGCAGTGTTCTAGGCAGGCCTCCCGGGCTGGGAGAGCCTCCACTGCCCAACTGTCCAACGGCCTCAGGACCACACTTCTAGGGAGTGTGGGTCTGAGAGGCAGGGTGGCCTGAGGAGGAACGTGGATGGCAGGCCCAAGCCATGCGTGAGCATTGCGCCTGAAGTCCCAGCTGCAGGCTCTCTGCTCCACGCCCAAGCTGGAGTGAGCCTGGACCTGGCCTGCAGACCCAGGCTTGCCCTGGGCACTGCTAGGGCGGGACCCATCCCAGGCTCAGCCAGGCTCCCTAGGGCTTGTGCTGGCCTAGGCCCTGCCAGCCAGCAGGAGCTGGACGGAACACAGTTCATTGGAGAAGGCCCCAGGGTGTTGCCGGTGTGTCTCTTGCACTGCTCGGAAGAAGCTGCAGGTCCACAGGCTGGTTGTGCACGTGGCCACTGGGCCTGAGGAGAGAAGAGGCATGAGCCCCTTGCAAGCGGGACTCCTGCCACCTCGGAGTTGCCTGCCACACACCCCCCTGCTGCCTGCGCTGTCTTCCCTGCTGGCAGGCTCTGGGTTGCCCCGGCCAGTCTATGCCAAGGAAGGCAAGGTGCTTGTCTCCCCTTGCTGGAAGCTCCTCCTACAGCCTTCTGGACCAGGGGACACATGCCCCCTGGACCAGCAGCCTGCAAGGAAGCTGCAGCTGAGCCATCCAGGAAGGCCCGCAGTAGTAGGCAGAAGCCCCCTGCTAAGGACAGCTTTGCCACGCCAAACCTTGGAGGAGCTCATGGAGGCCCGGGCCTGCAGCGTTTTCCACGGGAGAGCACTGGGTGCCCAAAGCTCCCCTGCGGCTTCGGAGCACCCTCCAGCCCCCACGCCCTGGCAACCCACTCTGTTGCCGGAGGGAAGTTCCAAGCAGGACGCTCTCGCTGGGGAGCCAGGGTGCCTCCTGCTTGGAGAGTGCTCAGGAACTCCTGTGGAGCGAGGCTTCCCCTCCCATGCTTGGCGGCCAGCAGATGGTGTCCTCGCTCACCGAAAACTCGCTGCTTTGAATTCAGCCCTGGATCTCCTAGCTGACCTCTCTGCCCAAGCAGCAACTCCAGCGTGCACCCAGCCCCCAACAAGGAGAGTGCCTTTCCTGAGCGCGCTATGCCATGGCAGCTCCGGAAGGCCTCCTAGGGCCTCCTCTCCCCTCACACCGTCGTGTCATTCAGCCCACCCGGGGAGCAAAGGGCCCCCTGGGCAGGGCTCAAGGGTGCAGCCCGTTGTGTGGTTTCATGGCTGGGAAAAGGGTAGATCCTGAAGCTGGCTGCCCACTTGTGAATGGGGCCGGAGGGCAAGAGCCGGCATTCGTTTCGTGGAAGCGGAGATCGGGGGTCTCCAAGCTGCACGCAGATCCCCTCCCTGGCTGCCCCTCTTGCTGCTTCCCGGCTGCCAAGCCTCTCTTCCCACGCGTGCGTCTCACCGAAAGGAGCAGGCTGCTTGCCATTCCTGGCAAGGGCCTCGTCCCACAGGCACCGTTGCCTCCAAGGGGAGTGCACATTGACCCAGAGCCTCCAGAGGAGCTGCAGTCTCTCCAGCCACAGAGGCCTTGCAGCTGAGCCAGGACAGCCTGCTGCGTGGAGGGCTTCGATGGGAGAGGGCCGTGCTTCCCTGGCGGGGGCTCTGGCTCACACTGCTTTCCGTGGGAAACACTGTGTGCGCCAAGTGTCTCCTGGGTGCAGAAGATCTCTCCCCAGCGCCGGAGGTGCGGGGAACCCTCTCTGGACACAGAGCAGTGTTCTAGGCAGGCCTCCCGGCTGGGAGAGCCTCCACTGCCCAACTGTCCAACGGCCTCAGGACCACACTTCTAGGGAGTGTGGGGTCTGAGAGCAGGGTGGCCTGAGGGAGGAACGTGGATGGCAGGCCCAAGCCACTGCGCTGAGCATTGCCCCTGGAAGTCCCAGCTGCAGGCTCTCTGCTCCACGCCCAAGCTGGAGTGAGCCTGGACCCTGGCCTGCAGACCCAGGCTTGCCCTGGGCACTGCTAGGGCGGGACCCATCCCAGGCTCAGCCAGGCCTCCCTAGGGCTTGTGCTGGCCTAGGCCCCTGCCAGCCAGCAGTGAGCTGGACGGAACACAGTTCATTGGAGAAGGCCCCAGGTGTGCCGGTGTGTCTCTTGCACTGCTCGGAAGAAGCTGGCAGGTCCACAGGCTGTGTGTGCACGTGGCCACTGGGGCCTGAGGAGAGAAGAGGCATGAGCCCCTTGCAAGCGGGACTCCTGCCACCTCGGAGTTGCCTGCCACACACCCCCCTGCTGCCTGCGCTGTCTTCCTGCTGGCAGGCCTCTGGGTGCCCCGGCCAGTCTATGCCAAGGAAGCAAGGTGCTTGCTCTCCCCTTGCTGGAAGCTCCTCCTACAGCCTTCTGGACCAGGGGACACATGCCCCTGGACCAGCAGCCTGCAAGGAAGCTGCAGCTGAGCCATCCAGGAAGGCCCGCAGTAGTAGGCAGAAGCCCCTGCTAAGGACAGCTTTGCCACGCCAAAACCTTGGAGGAGCTCATGGAGGCCCGGGCCTGCAGCGTTTTCCACGGGAGAGCACTGGGTTGCCCAAAGCCTCCCCTGCGGCTTCGGAGCACCCTCCAGCCCCCACGCCTGGCAACCCACTCTGTTGCCGGAGGGAAGTTCAAGCAGGACGCTCTCGCTTGGTGAGCCAGGGTGCCTCCTGCTTGGAGAGTTGCTCAGAACTCCTGTGGAGGCGAGGCTTCCCCTCCCATGCTTGGCGGCCAGCAGATGGTGTCCTCGCTCCACCGAAAAACTCGCTGCTTTGAATCAGCCCTGATCTCCTAGCTGACCTCTCTGCCCCAAGCAGCAACTCCAGCGTGCACCCAGCCCCCAACAAGGAGAGTGCCTTTCCTGAGCGCTGCTATGCCATGGCAGCTCCCGGAAGGCCTCCAGGGCCTCCTCTCCCCTCACACGTCGTGTCATTCAGCCCACCCGGGGAGCAAAGGGCCCCCTGGGCAGGGCTCAGGGTGCAGCCGTGTGTGGTTTCATGGCTGGGAAAGGGTAGATCCCTGAAGCTGGCTGCCCACTTGTGAATGGGGCCGGAGGGCAAGAGCCGGCATTCGTTTCGTGGGAAGCGGGAGATCGGGGGGTCTCCAAGCTGCACGCAGATCCCCTCCCTGGCTGCCCCTCTTGCTTGCTTCCCGCTGCCAAGCCTCTCTTCCCACGCGTGCGTCTCACCGAAAGGAGCAGGCTGCTTGCCATTCCTGGCAAGGGCCTCGTCCCACAGGCCCCGTTGCCTCCAAGGGGAGTGCACATTGACCCAGAGCCTCCAGAGGAGCTGCAGTCTCTCCAGCCACAGAGGCCTTGCAGCTGAGCCCAGGACAGCCTGCTGCGTGGAGGGCTTCGATGGGAGAGGGCCGTGCTTCCCTGGCGGGGGCTCTGGCTCACACTGCTTTCCGTGGGGAAACACTGTGTGCGCCAAGTGTCTCCTGGGTGCAGAAGATTCTCCCCAGCGCCGGAGGTGCGGGGAACCCTCTCTGGACACAGAGCAGTGTTCTAGGCAGGCCTCCCGGGCTGGGAGAGCCTCCACTGCCCCAACTGTCCAACGGCCTCAGGACCACACTTCTAGGGAGTGTGGGTCTGAGAGGCAGGGTGGCCTGAGGGAGGAACGTGGATGGCAGGCCCAAGCCACTGCGCTGAGCATTGCGCCTGGAAGTCCCAGCTGCAGGCTCTCTGCTCCACGCCCAAGCTGGAGTGAGCCTGGACCCTGGCCTGCAGACCCAGGCTTGCCCTGGGCACTGCTAGGGCGGACCCATCCCAGGCTCAGCCAGGCCTCCCTAGGGCTTGTGCTGGCCTAGGCCCCTGCCAGCCAGCAGGAGCTGACGGAACACAGTTCATTGGAGAAGGCCCCAGGGTGTTGCCGGTGTGTCTCTTGCACTGCTCGAAGAAGCTGCAGGTCCACAGGCTGTGTGTGCACGTGGCCACTGGGGCCTGAGGAGAGAAGAGGCATGAGCCCCCTTGCAAGCGGGACTCCTGCCACCTCGGAGTTGCCTGCCACACACCCCCCTGCTGCCTGCGCTGTCTTCCCTGCTGGCAGGCCTCTGGGTGCCCCGGCCAGTCTATGCCAAGGAAGCAAGGTGCTTGCTCTCCCCTTGCTGGAAGCTCCTCCTACAGCCTTCTGGACCAGGGGACACATGCCCCCTGGACCAGCAGCCTGCAAGGAAGCTGCAGCTGAGCCATCCAGGAAGGCCCGCAGTAGTAGGCAGGAAGCCCCCTGCTAAGGACAGCTTTGCCACGCCAAACCTTGGAGGAGCTCATGGAGGCCCGGGCCTGCAGCGTTTTCCACGGGAGAGCACTGGGTTGCCCAAAGCCTCCCCTGCGGCTTCGGAGCACCCTCCAGCCCCCACGCCCTGGCAACCCACTCTGTTGCCGGAGGGAAGTTCCAAGCAGGACGCTCTCGCTTGGGGAGCCAGGGTGCCTCCTGCTTGGAGAGTTGCTCAGGAACTCCTGTGGAGCGAGGCTTCCCCTCCCATGCTTGGCGGCCAGCAGATGGTGTCCTCGCTCCACCGAAAAACTCGCTGCTTTGAATTCAGCCCTGGATCTCCTAGCTGACCTCTCTGCCCCAAGCAGCAACTCCAGCGTGCACCCAGCCCCCAACAAGGAGAGTGCCTTTCCTGAGCGCTGCTATGCCATGGCAGCTCCCGGAAGGCCTCCTAGGGCCTCCTCTCCCTCACACCGTCGTGTCATTCAGCCCACCCGGGGAGCAAAGGGCCCCCTGGGCAGGGCTCAGGTGCAGCCCGTGTGTGGTTTCATGGCTGGGAAAGGGTAGATCTGAAGCTGGCTGCCCACTTGTGAATGGGGCCGGAGGGCAAGAGCCGGCATTCGTTTCGTGGGAAGCGGGAGATCGGGGGTCTCCAAGCTGCACGCAGATCCCCTCCCTGGCTGCCCCTCTTGCTGCTTCCCGGCTGCCAGCCTCTCTTCCCCACGCGTGCGTCTCACCGAAAGGAGCAGGCTGCTTGCCATTCCTGGCAAGGGCCTCGTCCCACAGGCCCCGTTGCCTCCAAGGGGAGTGCACATTGACCCAGAGCCTCCAGAGGAGCTGCAGTCTCTCCAGCCACAGAGGCCTTGCAGCTGAGCCCAGGACAGCCTGCTGCGTGGAGGGCTTCGATGGGAGAGGGCCGTGCTTCCCTGGCGGGGGCTCTGGCTCACACTGCTTTCCGTGGGGAAACACTGTGTGCGCCAAGTGTCTCCTGGGTGCAGAAGATCTCTCCCCAGCGCCGGAGGTGCGGGGAACCCTCTCTGGACACAGAGCAGTGTTCTAGGCAGGCCTCCCGGGCTGGGAGAGCCTCCACTGCCCCAACTGTCCAACGGCCTCAGGACCACACTTCTAGGGAGTGTGGGTCTGAGAGGCAGGGTGGCCTGAGGGAGGAACGTGGATGGCAGGCCCAAGCCACTGCGCTGAGCATTGCGCCTGGAAGTCCCAGCTGCAGGCTCTCTGCTCCACGCCCAAGCTGGAGTGAGCCTGGACCCTGGCCTGCAGACCCAGGCTTGCCCTGGGCACTGCTAGGGCGGGACCCATCCCAGCTCAGCCAGGCTCCCTAGGGCTTGTGCTGCCTAGGCCCCTGCCAGCCAGCAGGAGCTGGACGGAACACAGTTCATTGGAGAAGGCCCCAGGGTGTTGCCGGTGTGTCTCTTGCACTGCTCGGAAGAAGCTGCAGGTCCACAGGCTGTGTGTGCACGTGGCCACTGGGGCCTGAGGAGAGAAGAGGCATGAGCCCCCTTGCAAGCGGGACTCCTGCCACCTCGGAGTTGCCTGCCACACACCCCCCTGCTGCCTGCGCTGTCTTCCCTGCTGGCAGGCCTCTGGGTGCCCCGGCCAGTCTATGCCAAGGAAGCAAGGTGCTTGCTCTCCCCTTGCTGGAAGCTCCTCCTACAGCCTTCTGGACCAGGGGACACATGCCCCCTGGACAGCAGCCTGCAAGGAAGCTGCAGCTGAGCCTCCAGGAAGGCCCGCAGTAGTAGGCAGGAAGCCCCCTGCTAAGGACAGCTTTGCCACGCCAAACCTTGGAGGAGCTCATGGAGGCCCGGGCCTGCAGCGTTTTCCACGGGAGAGCACTGGGTTGCCCAAAGCCTCCCCTGCGGCTTCGGAGCACCCTCCAGCCCCCACGCCCTGGCAACCCACTCTGTTGCCGGAGGGAAGTTCCAAGCAGGACGCTCTCGCTTGGGGAGCCAGGGTGCCTCCTGCTTGGAGAGTTGCTCAGGAACTCCTGTGGAGCGAGGCTTCCCCTCCCATGCTTGGCGGCCAGCAGATGGTGTCCTCGCTCCACCGAAAAACTCGCTGCTTTGAATTCAGCCGTGGATCTTCTAGCTGACCTCTCTGCCCCAAGCAGCAACTCCAGCGTGCACCCAGCCCCCAACAAGGAGAGTGCCTTTCCTGAGCGCTGCTATGCCATGGCAGCTCCCGGAAGGCCTCCTAGGGCCTCCTCTCCCCTCACACCGTCGTGTCATTCAGCCCACCCGGGGAGCAAAGGGCCCCCTGGGCAGGCTCAGGGTGCAGCCCGTGTGTGGTTTCATGGCTGGGAAAGGGGAGATCCTGAAGCTGGCTGCCCACTTGTGAATGGGGCCGGAGGGCAAGAGCCGGCATTCGTTTCGTGGGAAGCGGGAGATCGGGGGTCTCCAAGCTGCACGCAGATCCCCTCCCTGGCTGCCCTCTTGCTGCTTCCCGGCTGCCAAGCCTCTCTTCCCCACGCGTGCGTCTCACCGAAAGGAGCAGGCTGCTTGCCATTCCTGGCAAGGGCCTCGTCCCACAGGCCCCGTTGCCTCCAAGGGGAGTGCACATTGACCCAGAGCCTCCAGAGGAGCTGCAGTCTCTCCAGCCACAGAGGCCTTGCAGCTGAGCCCAGGACAGCCTGCTGCGTGGAGGGCTTCGATGGGAGAGGGCCGTGCTTCCCTGGCGGGGGCTCTGGCTCACACTGCTTTCCGTGGGGAAACACTGTGTGCGCCAAGTGTCTCCTGGGTGCAGAAGATCTCTCCCCAGCGCCGGAGGTGCGGGGAACCCTCTCTGGACACAGAGCAGTGTTCTAGGCAGGCCTCCCGGGTTGGGAGAGCCTCCACTGCCCCAACTGTCCAACGGCCTCAGACCACACTTCTAGGGAGTGTGGGTCTGAGAGGCAGGGTGGCCTGAGGGAGGAACGTGGATGGCAGGCCAAGCCACTGCGCTGAGCATTGCGCCTGGAAGTCCCAGCTGCAGGCTCTCTGCTCCACGCCCAAGCTGGAGTGAGCCTGGACCCTGGCCTGCAGACCCAGGCTTGCCCTGGGCACTGCTAGGGCGGGACCCATCCCAGGCTCAGCCAGGCCTCCTAGGGCTTGTGCTGGCCTAGGCCCCTGCCAGCCAGCAGGAGCTGGACGGAACACAGTTCATTGGAGAAGGCCCCAGGGTGTTGCCGGTGTGTCTCTTGCACTGCTCGGAGAAGCTGCAGGTCCACAGGCTGTGTGTGCACGTGGCCACTGGGGCCTGAGGAGAGAAGAGGCATGAGCCCCCTTGCAAGCGGGACTCCTGCCACCTCGGAGTTGCCTGCCACACACCCCCCTGCTGCCTGCGCTGTCTTCCCTGCTGGCAGGCCTCTGGGTGCCCCGGCCAGTCTATGCCAAGGAAGCAAGGTGCTTGCTCTCCCTTGCTGGAAGCTCCTCCTACAGCCTTCTGGACCAGGGGACACATGCCCCCTGGACCAGCAGCCTGCAAGGAAGCTGCAGCTGAGCCATCCAGGAAGGCCCGCAGTAGTAGGCAGGAAGCCCCCTGCTAAGGACAGCTTTGCCACGCCAAACCTTGGAGGAGCTCATGGAGGCCCGGGCCTGCAGCGTTTTCCACGGGAGAGCACTGGGTTGCCCAAAGCCTCCCCTGCGGCTTCGGAGCACCCTCCAGCCCCCACGCCCTGGCAACCCACTCTGTTGCCGGAGGGAAGTTCCAAGCAGGACGCTCTCGCTTGGGGAGCCAGGGTGCCTCCTGCTTGGAGAGTTGCTCAGGAACTCCTGTGGAGCGAGGCTTCCCTCCCATGCTTGGCGGCCAGCAGATGGTGTCCTCGCTCCACCGAAAAACTCGCTGCTTTGAATTCAGCCCTGGATCTCCTAGCTGACCTCTCTGCCCCAAGCAGCAACTCCAGCGTGCACCCAGCCCCCAACAAGGAGAGTGCCTTTCCTGAGCGCTGCTATGCCATGGCAGCTCCCGGAAGGCCTCCTAGGGCCTCCTCTCCCCTCACACCGTCGTGTCATTCAGCCCACCGGGGAGCAAAGGGCCCCCTGGGCAGGGCTCAGGGTGCAGCCCGTGTGTGGTTTCATGGCTGGGAAAGGGTAGATCCTGAAGCTGGCTGCCCACTTGTGAATGGGGCCGGAGGGCAAGAGCCGGCATTCGTTTCGTGGGAAGCGGGAGATCGGGGGTCTCCAAGCTGCACGCAGATCCCCTCCCTGGCTGCCCCTCTTGCTGCTTCCCGGCTGCCAAGCCTCTCTTCCCCACGCGTGCGTCTCACCGAAAGGAGCAGGCTGCTTGCCATTCCTGGCAAGGGCCTCGTCCCACAGGCCCCGTTGCCTCCAAGGGGAGTGCACATTGACCCAGAGCCTCCAGAGGAGCTGCAGTCTCTCCAGCCACAGAGGCCTTGCAGCTGAGCCCAGGACAGCCTGCTGCGTGGAGGGCTTCGATGGGAGAGGGCCGTGCTTCCTGGCGGGGGCTCTGGCTCACACTGCTTTCCGTGGGGAAACACTGTGTGCGCCAAGTGTCTCCTGGGTGCAGAAGATCTCTCCCCAGCGCCGGAGGTGCGGGGAACCCTCTCTGGACACAGAGCAGTGTTCTAGGCAGGCCTCCCGGGCTGGGAGAGCCTCCACTGCCCCAACTGTCCAACGGCCTCAGGACCACACTTCTAGGAGTGTGGGTCTGAGAGGCAGGGTGGCCTGAGGGAGGAACGTGGATGGCAGGCCCAAGCCACTGCGCTGAGCATTGCGCCTGGAAGTCCCAGCTGCAGGCTCTCTGCTCCACGCCCAAGCTGGAGTGAGCCTGGACCCTGGCCTGCAGACCCAGGCTTGCCCTGGGCACTGCTAGGGCGGGACCCATCCCAGGCTCAGCCAGGCCTCCCTAGGGCTTGTGCTGGCCTAGGCCCCTGCCAGCCAGCAGGAGCTGGACGGAACACAGTTCATTGGAGAAGGCCCCAGGGTGTTGCCGGTGTGTCTCTTGCACTGCTCGGAAGAAGCTGCAGGTCCACAGGCTGTGTGTGCACGTGGCCACTGGGGCCTGAGGAGAGAAGAGGCATGAGCCCCCTTGCAAGCGGGACTCCTGCCACTCGGAGTTGCCTGCCACACACCCCCCTGCTGCCTGCGCTGTCTTCCCTGCTGGCAGGCCTCTGGGTGCCCCGGCCAGTCTATGCCAAGGAAGCAAGGTGCTTGCTCTCCCCTTGCTGGAAGCTCCTCCTACAGCCTTCTGGACCAGGGGACACATGCCCCCTGGACCAGCAGCCTGCAAGGAAGCTGCAGCTGAGCCATCCAGGAAGGCCCGCAGTAGTAGGCAGGAAGCCCCCTGCTAAGGACAGCTTTGCCACGCCAAACCTTGGAGGAGCTCATGGAGGCCGGGCCTGCAGCGTTTTCCACGGGAGAGCACTGGGTTGCCCAAAGCCTCCCCTGCGGCTTCGGAGCACCCTCCAGCCCCCACGCCCTGGCAACCCACTCTGTTGCCGGAGGGAAGTTCCAAGCAGGACGCTCTCGCTTGGGGAGCCAGGGTGCCTCCTGCTTGGAGAGTTGCTCAGGAACTCCTGTGGAGCGAGGCTTCCCCTCCCATGCTTGGCGGCCAGCAGATGGTGTCCTCGCTCCACCGAAAACTCGCTGCTTTGAATTCAGCCCTGGATCTCCTAGCTGACCTCTCTGCCCCAAGCAGCAACTCAGCGTGCACCCAGCCCCCAACAAGGAGAGTGCCTTTCCTGAGCGCTGCTATGCCATGGCAGCTCCCGGAAGGCCTCCTAGGGCCTCCTCTCCCCTCACACCGTCGTGTCATTCAGCCCACCCGGGGAGCAAAGGGCCCCTGGGCAGGGCTCAGGGTGCAGCCCGTGTGTGTTTCATGGCTGGGAAAGGGGAGATCCTGAAGCTGGCTGCCCACTTGTGAATGGGGCCGGAGGGCAAGAGCCGGCATTCGTTTCGTGGGAAGCGGGAGATCGGGGGTCTCCAAGCTGCACCGCAGATCCCCTCCCTGGCTGCCCCTCTTGCTGCTTCCCGGCTGCCAAGCCTCTCTTCCCCACGCGTGCGTCTCACCGAAAGGAGCAGGCTGCTTGCCATTCCTGGCAAGGGCCTCGTCCCACAGGCCCGTTGCCTCCAAGGGGAGTGCACATTGACCCAGAGCCTCCAGAGGAGCTGCAGTCTCTCCAGCCACAGAGGCCTTGCAGCTGAGCCCAGGACAGCCTGCTGCGTGAGGGCTTCGATGGGAGAGGGCCGTGCTTCCCTGGCGGGGGCTCTGGCTCACACTGCTTTCCGTGGGGAAACACTGTGTGCGCCAAGTGTCTCCTGGGTGCAGAAGATCTCTCCCCAGCGCCGGAGGTGCGGGGAACCCTCTCTGGACACAGAGCAGTGTTCTAGGCAGGCCTCCCGGGCTGGGAGAGCCTCCACTGCCCCAACTGTCCAACGGCCTCAGGACCACACTTCTAGGGAGTGTGGGTCTGAGAGGCAGGGTGGCCTGAGGGAGGAACGTGGATGGCAGGCCCAAGCCACTGCGCTGAGCATTGCGCCTGGAAGTCCCAGCTGCAGGCTCTCTGCTCCACGCCCAAGCTGGAGTGAGCCTGGACCCTGCCTGCAGACCCAGGCTTGCCCTGGGCACTGCTAGGGCGGGACCCATCCCAGGCTCAGCCAGGCCTCCCTAGGGCTTGTGCTGGCCTAGGCCCCTGCCAGCCAGCAGGAGCTGGACGGAACACAGTTCATTGGAGAAGGCCCCAGGGTGTTGCGGTGTGTCTCTTGCACTGCTCGGAAGAAGCTGCAGGTCCACAGGCTGTGTGTGCACGTGGCCACTGGGGCCTGAGGAGAGAAGAGGCATGAGCCCCCTTGCAAGCGGACTCCTGCCACCTCGGAGTTGCCTGCCACACACCCCCCTGCTGCCTGCGCTGTCTTCCCTGCTGGCAGGCCTCTGGGTGCCCCGGCCAGTCTATGCCAAGGAAGCAAGGTGCTTGCTCTCCCCTTGCTGGAAGCTCCTCCTACAGCCTTCTGGACCAGGGGACACATGCCCCCTGGACCAGCAGCCTGCAAGGAAGCTGCAGCTGAGCCATCCAGGAAGGCCCGCAGTAGTAGGCAGGAAGCCCCCTGCTAAGGACAGCTTTGCCACGCCAAACCTTGGAGGAGCTCATGAGGCCCGGGCCTGCAGCGTTTTCCACGGGAGAGCACTGGGTTGCCCAAAGCCTCCCCTGCGGCTCGGAGCACCCTCCAGCCCCCACGCCCTGGCAACCCACTCTGTTGCCGGAGGGAAGTTCCAAGCAGGTACGCTCTCAGCTTGGGGAGCCAGGGTGCCTCCTGCTTGGAGAGTGCTCAGGAACTCCTGTGGAGCGAGGCTTCCCTCCATGCTTGGCGGCAGCAGATGTGTCCTCCGCTCCACCGAAAAACTCGCTGCTTTGAATTCAGCCGTGGATCTTCTAGCTGACCTCTCTGCCCCAAGCAGCAACTCCAGCGTGCACCCAGCCCCCAACAAGGAGAGTGCCTTTCCTGAGCGCTGCTATGCCATGGCAGCTCCCGGAGGCCTCCTAGGGCCTCCTCTCCCCTCACACCGTCGTGTCATTCAGCCCACCCGGGGAGCAAAGGGCCCCCTGGGCAGGGCTCAGGGTGCAGCCCGTGTGTGGTTTCATGGCTGGGAAGGGGAGATCCTGAAGCTGGCTGCCCACTTGTGAATGGGGCCGGAGGGCAAGAGCCGGCATTCGTTTCGTGGGAAGCGGGAGATCGGGGGTCTCCAAGCTGCACGCAGATCCCCTCCCTGGCTGCCCCTCTTGCTGCTTCCCGGCTGCCAAGCCTCTCTTCCCCACGCGTGCGTCTCACCGAAAGGAGCAGGCTGCTTGCCATTCCTGGCAAGGGCCTCGTCCCACAGGCCCCGTTGCCTCCAAGGGGAGTGCACATTGACCCAGAGCCTCCAGAGGAGCTGCAGTCTCTCCAGCCACAGAGGCCTTGCAGCTGAGCCCAGGACAGCCTGCTGCGTGGAGGGCTTCGATGGGAGAGGGCCGTGCTTCCCTGGCGGGGGCTCTGGCTCACACTGCTTTCCGTGGGGAAACACTGTGTGCGCCAAGTGTCTCCTGGGTGCAGAAGATCTCTCCCCAGCGCCGGAGGTGCGGGGAACCCTCTCTGGACACAGAGCAGTGTTCTAGGCAGGCCTCCCGGGCTGGGAGAGCCTCCACTGCCCCAACTGTCCAACGGCCTCAGGACCACACTTCTAGGGAGTGTGGGTCTGAGAGGCAGGGTGGCCTGAGGGAGGAACGTGGATGGCAGGCCCAAGCCACTGCGCTGAGCATTGCGCCTGGAAGTCCCAGCTGCAGGCTCTCTGCTCCACGCCCAAGCTGGAGTGAGCCTGGACCCTGGCCTGCAGACCCAGGCTTGCCCTGGGCACTGCTAGGGCGGGACCCATCCCAGGCTCAGCCAGGCCTCCCTAGGGCTTGTGCTGGCCTAGGCCCCTGCCAGCCAGCAGGAGCTGGACGGAACACAGTTCATTGGAGAAGGCCCCAGGGTGTTGCCGGTGTGTCTCTTGCACTGCTCGGAAGAAGCTGCAGGTCCACAGGCTGTGTGTGCACGTGGCCACTGGGGCCTGAGGAGAGAAGAGGCATGAGCCCCCTTGCAAGCGGGACTCCTGCCACCTCGGAGTTGCCTGCCACACACCCCCCTGCTGCCTGCGCTGTCTTCCCTGCTGCAGGCCTCTGGGTGCCCCGGCCAGTCTATGCCAAGGAAGCAAGGTGCTTGCTCTCCCCTTGCTGGAAGCTCCTCCTACAGCCTTCTGGACCAGGGGACACATGCCCCCTGGACCAGCAGCCTGCAAGGAAGCTGCAGCTGAGCCATCCAGGAAGGCCCGCAGTAGTAGGCAGGAAGCCCCTGCTAAGGACAGCTTTGCCACGCCAAACCTTGGAGGAGCTCATGGAGGCCCGGGCCTGCAGCGTTTTCCACGGGAGAGCACTGGGTTGCCCAAAGCCTCCCCTGCGGCTTCGGAGCACCCTCCAGCCCCCACGCCCTGGCAACCCACTCTGTTGCCGGAGGGAAGTTCCAAGCAGGACGCTCTCGCTTGGGGAGCCAGGGTGCCTCCTGCTTGAGAGTTGCTCAGGAACTCCTGTGGAGCGAGGCTTCCCCTCCCATGCTTGGCGGCCAGCAGATGGTGTCCTCGCTCCACCGAAAAACTCGCTGCTTTGAATTCAGCCCTGGATCTCCTAGCTGACCTCTCTGCCCCAAGCAGCAACTCCAGCGTGCACCCAGCCCCCAACAAGGAGAGTGCCTTTCCTGAGCGCTGCTATGCCATGGCAGCTCCCGGAAGGCCTCCTAGGGCCTCCTCTCCCCTCACACCGTCGTGTCATTCAGCCCACCCGGGGAGCAAAGGGCCCCCTGGCAGGGCTCAGGGTGCAGCCCGTGTGTGGTTTCATGGCTGGGAAAGGGTAGATCCTGAAGCTGGCTGCCCACTTGTGAATGGGGCCGGAGGGCAAGAGCCGGCATTCGTTTCGTGGGAAGCGGGAGATCGGGGGTCTCCAAGCTGCACGCAGATCCCCTCCCTGGCTGCCCTCTTGCTGCTTCCCGGCTGCCAAGCCTCTCTTCCCCACGCGTGCGTCTCACCGAAAGGAGCAGGCTGCTTGCCATTCCTGGCAAGGGCCTCGTCCCACAGGCCCCGTTGCCTCCAAGGGGAGTGCACATTGACCCAGAGCCTCCAGAGGAGCTGCAGTCTCTCCAGCCACAGAGGCCTTGCAGCTGAGCCCAGGACAGCCTGCTGCGTGGAGGGCTTCGATGGGAGAGGGCCGTGCTTCCCTGGCGGGGGCTCTGGCTCACACTGCTTTCCGTGGGGAACACTGTGTGCGCCAAGTGTCTCCTGGGTGCAGAAGATCTCTCCCCAGCGCCGGAGGTGCGGGGAACCCTCTCTGGACACAGAGCAGTGTTCTAGGCAGGCCTCCCGGGCTGGAGAGCCTCCACTGCCCCAACTGTCCAACGGCCTCAGGACCACACTTCTAGGGAGTGTGGGTCTGAGAGGCAGGGTGGCCTGAGGGAGGAACGTGGATGGCAGGCCCAAGCCACTGCGCTGAGCATTGCCCCTGGAAGTCCCAGCTGCAGCTCTCTGCTCCACGCCCAAGCTGGAGTGAGCCTGGACCCTGGCCTGCAGACCCAGGCTTGCCCTGGGCACTGCTAGGGCGGGACCCATCCCAGGCTCAGCCAGGCCTCCCTAGGGCTTGTGCTGGCCTAGGCCCCTGCCAGCCAGCAGGAGCTGGACGGAACCAGTTCATTGGAGAAGGCCCCAGGGTGTTGCCGGGTGTGTCTCTTGCACTGCTCGGAAGAAGCTGCAGGTCCACAGGCTGTGTGTGCACGTGGCCACTGGGGCCTGAGGAGAGAAGAGGCATGAGCCCCCTTGCAAGCGGGACTCCTGCCACCTCGGAGTTGCCTGCCACACACCCCCTGCTGCCTGCGCTGTCTTCCCTGCTGGCAGGCCTCTGGGTGCCCCGGCCAGTCTATGCCAAGGAAGCAAGGTGCTTGCTCTCCCCTTGCTGGAAGCTCCTCCTACAGCCTTCTGGACCAGGGGACACATGCCCCTGGACCAGCAGCCTGCAAGGAAGCTGCAGCTGAGCCATCCAGGAAGGCCCGCAGTAGTAGGCAGGAAGCCCCTGCTAAGGACAGCTTTGCCACGCCAAACCTTGGAGGAGCTCATGGAGGCCCGGGCCTGCAGCGTTTTCCACGGGAGAGCACTGGGTTGCCCAAAGCCTCCCTGCGGCTTCGGAGCACCCTCCAGCCCCCACGCCTGGCAACACCATCTCTGTTGCCGGAGGAAGTTCCAAGCAGGACGCTCTCGCTTGGGGAGCCAGGGTGCCTCCTGCTTGGAGAGTTGCTCAGGAACTCCTGTGGAGCGAGGCTTCCCCTCCCATGCTTGGCGGCCAGCAGATGGTGTCCTCGCTCCACCGAAAAACTCGCTGCTTTGAATTCAGCCCTGGATCTCCTAGCTGACCTCTCTGCCCCAAGCAGCAACTCCAGCGTGCACCCAGCCCCCAACAAGGAGAGTGCCTTTCCTGAGCGCTGCTATGCCATGGCAGCTCCCGGAAGGCCTCCTAGGGCCTCCTCTCCCCTCACACCGTCGTGTCATTCAGCCCACCCGGGGAGCAAAGGGCCCCCTGGCAGGGCTCAGGGTGCAGCCCGTGTGGTTTCATGGCTGGGAAAGGGTAGATCCTGAAGCTGGCTGCCCACTTGTGAATGGGGCCGGAGGGCAAGAGCCGGCATTCGTTTCGTGGGAAGCGGGAGATCGGGGGTCTCCAAGCTGCACGCAGATCCCCTCCCTGGCTGCCCCTCTTGCTGCTTCCCGGCTGCCAAGCCTCTCTTCCCCACGCGTGCGTCTCACCGAAAGGAGCAGGCTGCTTGCCATTCCTGGCAAGGGCCTCGTCCCACAGGCCCCGTTGCCTCCAAGGGGAGTGCACATTGACCCAGAGCCTCCAGAGGAGCTGCAGTCTCTCCAGCCACAGAGGCCTTGCAGCTGAGCCCAGGACAGCCTGCTGCGTGGAGGGCTTCGATGGGAGAGGGCCGTGCTTCCCTGGCGGGGGCTCTGGCTCACACTGCTTTCCGTGGGGAAACACTGTGTGCGCCAAGTGTCTCCTGGGTGCAGAAGATCTCTCCCCAGCGCCGGAGGTGCGGGGAACCCTCTCTGGACACAGAGCAGTGTTCTAGGCAGGCCTCCCGGGCTGGGAGAGCCTCCACTGCCCCAACTGTCCAACGGCCTCAGGACCACACTTCTAGGGAGTGTGGGTCTGAGAGGCAGGGTGGCCTGAGGGAGGAACGTGGATGGCAGGCCCAAGCCACTGCGCTGAGCATTGCGCCTGGAAGTCCCAGCTGCAGGCTCTCTGCTCCACGCCCAAGCTGGAGTGAGCCTGGACCCTGGCCTGCAGACCCAGGCTTGCCCTGGGCACTGCTAGGGCGGGACCCATCCCAGGCTCAGCCAGGCCTCCCTAGGGCTTGTGCTGGCCTAGGCCCCTGCCAGCCAGCAGGAGCTGGACGGAACACAGTTCATTGGAGAAGGCCCCAGGGTGTTGCCGGTGTGTCTCTTGCACTGCTCGGAAGAAGCTGCAGGTCCACAGGCTGTGTGTGCACGTGGCCACTGGGGCCTGAGGAGAGAAGAGGCATGAGCCCCCTTGCAAGTGGGACTCCTGCCACCTCGGAGTTGCCTGCCACACACCCCCCTGCTGCCTGCGCTGTCTTCCCTGCTGGCAGGCCTCTGGGTGCCCCGGCCAGTCTATGCCAAGGAAGCAAGGTGCTTGCTCTCCCCTTGCTGGAAGCTCCTCCTACAGCCTTCTGGACCAGGGGACACATGCCCCCTGGACCAGCAGCCTGCAAGGAAGCTGCAGCTGAGCCATCCAGGAAGGCCCGCAGTAGTAGGCAGGAAGCCCCCTGCTAAGGACAGCTTTGCCACGCCAAACCTTGGAGGAGCTCATGGAGGCCCCGGGCCTGCAGCGTTTTCCACGGGAGAGCACTGGGTTGCCCAAAGCCTCCCCTGCGGCTTCGGAGCACCCTCCAGCCCCCACGCCCTGGCAACCCACTCTGTTGCCGGAGGGAAGTTCCAAGCAGGACGCTCTCGCTTGGGGAGCCAGGGTGCCTCCTGCTTGGAGAGTTGCTCAGGAACTCCTGTGGAGCGAGGCTTCCCCTCCCATGCTTGGCGGCCAGCAGATGGTGTCCTCGCTCCACCGAAAAACTCGCTGCTTTGAATTCAGCCCTGGATCTCCTAGCTGACCTCTCTGCCCCAAGCAGCAACTCCAGCGTGCACCCAGCCCCCAACAAGGAGAGTGCCTTTCCTGAGCGCTGCTATGCCATGGCAGCTCCCGGAAGGCCTCCTAGGGCCTCCTCTCCCCTCACACCGTCGTGTCATTCAGCCCACCCGGGGAGCAAAGGGCCCCCTGGGCAGGGCTCAGGGTGCAGCCCGTGTGTGGTTTCATGGCTGGGAAAGGGTAGATCCTGAAGCTGGCTGCCCACTTGTGAATGGGGCCGGAGGGCAAGAGCCGGCATTCGTTTCGTGGGAAGCGGGAGATCGGGGGTCTCCAAGCTGCACGCAGATCCCCTCCCTGGCTGCCCCTCTTGCTGCTTCCCGGCTGCCAAGCCTCTCTTCCCCACGCGTGCGTCTCACCGAAAGGAGCAGGCTGCTTGCCATTCCTGGCAAGGGCCTCGTCCCACAGGCCCCGTTGCCTCCAAGGGGAGTGCACATTGACCCAGAGCCTCCAGAGGAGCTGCAGTCTCTCCAGCCACAGAGGCCTTGCAGCTGAGCCCAGGACAGCCTGCTGCGTGGAGGGCTTCGATGGGAGAGGGCCGTGCTTCCCTGGCGGGGGCTCTGGCTCACACTGCTTTCCGTGGGGAAACACTGTGTGCGCCAAGTGTCTCCTGGGTGCAGAAGATCTCTCCCCAGCGCCGGAGGTGCGGGGAACCCTCTCTGGACACAGAGCAGTGTTCTAGGCAGGCCTCCCGGGCTGGGAGAGCCTCCACTGCCCCAACTGTCCAACGGCCTCAGGACCACACTTCTAGGAGTGTGGGTCTGAGAGGCAGGGTGGCCTGAGGGAGGAACGTGGATGGCAGGCCCAAGCCACTGCACTGAGCATTGCGCCTGGAAGTCCCAGCTGCAGGCTCTCTGCTCCACGCCCAAGCTGGAGTGAGCCTGGACCCTGGCCTGCAGACCCAGGCTTGCCCTGGGCACTGCTAGGGCGGGACCCATCCCAGGCTCAGCCAGGCCTCCCTAGGGCTTGTGCTGGCCTAGGCCCCTGCCAGCCAGCAGGAGCTGGACGGAACACAGTTCATTGGAGAAGGCCCCAGGGTGTTGCCGGTGTGTCTCTTGCACTGCTCGGAAGAAGCTGCAGGTCCACAGGCTGTGTGTGCACGTGGCCACTGGGGCCTGAGGAGAGAAGAGGCATGAGCCCCCTTGCAAGCGGGACTCCTGCCACCTCGGAGTTGCCTGCCACACACCCCCCTGCTGCCTGCGCTGTCTTCCCTGCTGGCAGGCCTCTGGGTGCCCCGGCCAGTCTATGCCAAGGAAGCAAGGTGCTTGCTCTCCCCTTGCTGGAAGCTCCTCCTACAGCCTTCTGGACCAGGGGACACATGCCCCCTGGACCAGCAGCCTGCAAGGAAGCTGCAGCTGAGCCATCCAGGAAGGCCCGCAGTAGTAGGCAGGAAGCCCCCTGCTAAGGACAGCTTTGCCACGCCAAACCTTGGAGGAGCTCATGGAGGCCCGGGCCTGCAGCGTTTTCCACGGGAGAGCACTGGGTTGCCCAAAGCCTCCCCTGCGGCTTCGGAGCACCCTCCAGCCCCCACGCCCTGGCAACCCACTCTGTTGCCGGAGGGAAGTTCCAAGCAGGACGCTCTCGCTTGGGGAGCCAGGGTGCCTCCTGCTTGGAGAGTTGCTCAGGAACTCCTGTGGAGCGAGGCTTCCCCTCCCATGCTTGGCGGCCAGCAGATGGTGTCCTCGCTCCACCGAAAAACTCGCTGCTTTGAATTCAGCCCTGGATCTCCTAGCTGACCTCTCTGCCCCAAGCAGCAACTCCAGCGTGCACCCAGCCCCCAACAAGGAGAGTGCCTTTCCTGAGCGCTGCTATGCCATGGCAGCTCCCGGAAGGCCTCCTAGGGCCTCCTCTCCCCTCACACCGTCGTGTCATTCAGCCCACCCGGGGAGCAAAGGGCCCCCTGGGCAGGGCTCAGGGTGCAGCCCGTGTGTGGTTTCATGGCTGGGAAAGGGGAGATCCTGAAGCTGGCTGCCCACTTGTGAATGGGGCCGGAGGGCAAGAGCCGGCATTCGTTTCGTGGGAAGCGGGAGATCGGGGGTCTCCAAGCTGCACGCAGATCCCCTCCCTGGCTGCCCCTCTTGCTGCTTCCCGGCTGCCAAGCCTCTCTTCCCCACGCGTGCGTCTCACCGAAAGGAGCAGGCTGCTTGCCATTCCTGGCAAGGGCCTCGTCCCACAGGCCCCGTTGCCTCCAAGGGGAGTGCACATTGACCCAGAGCCTCCAGAGGAGCTGCAGTCTCTCCAGCCACAGAGGCCTTGCAGCTGAGCCCAGGACAGCCTGCTGCGTGGAGGGCTTCGATGGGAGAGGGCCGTGCTTCCCTGGCGGGGGCTCTGGCTCACACTGCTTTCCGTGGGGAAACACTGTGTGCGCCAAGTGTCTCCTGGGTGCAGAAGATCTCTCCCCAGCGCCGGAGGTGCGGGGAACCCTCTCTGGACACAGAGCAGTGTTCTAGGCAGGCCTCCCGGGCTGGGAGAGCCTCCACTGCCCCAACTGTCCAACGGCCTCAGGACCACACTTCTAGGGAGTGTGGGTCTGAGAGGCAGGGTGGCCTGAGGGAGGAACGTGGATGGCAGGCCCAAGCCACTGCGCTGAGCATTGCGCCTGGAAGTCCCAGCTGCAGGCTCTCTGCTCCACGCCCAAGCTGGAGTGAGCCTGGACCCTGGCCTGCAGACCCAGGCTTGCCCTGGGCACTGCTAGGGCGGGACCCATCCCAGGCTCAGCCAGGCCTCCCTAGGGCTTGTGCTGGCCTAGGCCCCTGCCAGCCAGCAGGAGCTGGACGGAACACAGTTCATTGGAGAAGGCCCCAGGGTGTTGCCGGTGTGTCTCTTGCACTGCTCGGAAGAAGCTGCAGGTCCACAGGCTGTGTGTGCACGTGGCCACTGGGGCCTGAGGAGAGAAGAGGCATGAGCCCCCTTGCAAGTGGGACTCCTGCCACCTCGGAGTTGCCTGCCACACACCCCCCTGCTGCCTGCGCTGTCTTCCCTGCTGGCAGGCCTCTGGGTGCCCCGGCCAGTCTATGCCAAGGAAGCAAGGTGCTTGCTCTCCCCTTGCTGGAAGCTCCTCCTACAGCCTTCTGGACCAGGGGACACATGCCCCCTGGACCAGCAGCCTGCAAGGAAGCTGCAGCTGAGCCATCCAGGAAGGCCCGCAGTAGTAGGCAGGAAGCCCCCTGCTAAGGACAGCTTTGCCACGCCAAACCTTGGAGGAGCTCATGGAGGCCCGGGCCTGCAGCGTTTTCCACGGGAGAGCACTGGGTTGCCCAAAGCCTCCCCTGCGGCTTCGGAGCACCCTCCAGCCCCCACGCCCTGGCAACCCACTCTGTTGCCGGAGGGAAGTTCCAAGCAGGACGCTCTCGCTTGGGGAGCCAGGGTGCCTCCTGCTTGGAGAGTTGCTCAGGAACTCCTGTGGAGCGAGGCTTCCCCTCCCATGCTTGGCGGCCAGCAGATGGTGTCCTCGCTCCACCGAAAAACTCGCTGCTTTGAATTCAGCCGTGGATCTCCTAGCTGACCTCTCTGCCCCAAGCAGCAACTCCAGCGTGCACCCAGCCCCCAACAAGGAGAGTGCCTTTCCTGAGCGCTGCTATGCCATGGCAGCTCCCGGAAGGCCTCCTAGGGCCTCCTCTCCCCTCACACCGTCGTGTCATTCAGCCCACCCGGGGAGCAAAGGGCCCCCTGGGCAGGGCTCAGGGTGCAGCCCGTGTGTGGTTTCATGGCTGGGAAAGGGGAGATCCTGAAGCTGGCTGCCCACTTGTGAATGGGGCCGGAGGGCAAGAGCCGGCATTCGTTTCGTGGGAAGCGGGAGATCGGGGGTCTCCAAGCTGCACGCAGATCCCCTCCCTGGCTGCCCCTCTTGCTGCTTCCCGGCTGCCAAGCCTCTCTTCCCCACGCGTGCGTCTCACCGAAAGGAGCAGGCTGCTTGCCATTCCTGGCAAGGGCCTCGTCCCACAGGCCCCGTTGCCTCCAAGGGGAGTGCACATTGACCCAGAGCCTCCAGAGGAGCTGCAGTCTCTCCAGCCACAGAGGCCTTGCAGCTGAGCCCAGGACAGCCTGCTGCGTGGAGGGCTTCGATGGGAGAGGGCCGTGCTTCCCTGGCGGGGGCTCTGGCTCACACTGCTTTCCGTGGGGAAACACTGTGTGCGCCAAGTGTCTCCTGGGTGCAGAAGATCTCTCCCCAGCGCCGGAGGTGCGGGGAACCCTCTCTGGACACAGAGCAGTGTTCTAGGCAGGCCTCCCGGGCTGGGAGAGCCTCCACTGCCCCAACTGTCCAACGGCCTCAGGACCACACTTCTAGGGAGTGTGGGTCTGAGAGGCAGGGTGGCCTGAGGGAGGAACGTGGATGGCAGGCCCAAGCCACTGCGCTGAGCATTGCGCCTGGAAGTCCCAGCTGCAGGCTCTCTGCTCCACGCCCAAGCTGGAGTGAGCCTGGACCCTGGCCTGCAGACCCAGGCTTGCCCTGGGCACTGCTAGGGCGGGACCCATCCCAGGCTCAGCCAGGCCTCCCTAGGGCTTGTGCTGGCCTAGGCCCCTGCCAGCCAGCAGGAGCTGGACGGAACACAGTTCATTGGAGAAGGCCCCAGGGTGTTGCCGGTGTGTCTCTTGCACTGCTCGGAAGAAGCTGCAGGTCCACAGGCTGTGTGTGCACGTGGCCACTGGGGCCTGAGGAGAGAAGAGGCATGAGCCCCCTTGCAAGCGGGACTCCTGCCACCTCGGAGTTGCCTGCCACACACCCCCCTGCTGCCTGCGCTGTCTTCCCTGCTGGCAGGCCTCTGGGTGCCCCGGCCAGTCTATGCCAAGGAAGCAAGGTGCTTGCTCTCCCCTTGCTGGAAGCTCCTCCTACAGCCTTCTGGACCAGGGGACACATGCCCCCTGGACCAGCAGCCTGCAAGGAAGCTGCAGCTGAGCCATCCAGGAAGGCCCGCAGTAGTAGGCAGGAAGCCCCCTGCTAAGGACAGCTTTGCCACGCCAAACCTTGGAGGAGCTCATGGAGGCCCGGGCCTGCAGCGTTTTCCACGGGAGAGCACTGGGTTGCCCAAAGCCTCCCCTGCGGCTTCGGAGCACCCTCCAGCCCCCACGCCCTGGCAACCCACTCTGTTGCCGGAGGGAAGTTCCAAGCAGGACGCTCTCGCTTGGGGAGCCAGGGTGCCTCCTGCTTGGAGAGTTGCTCAGGAACTCCTGTGGAGCGAGGCTTCCCCTCCCATGCTTGGCGGCCAGCAGATGGTGTCCTCGCTCCACCGAAAAACTCGCTGCTTTGAATTCAGCCCTGGATCTCCTAGCTGACCTCTCTGCCCCAAGCAGCAACTCCAGCGTGCACCCAGCCCCCAACAAGGAGAGTGCCTTTCCTGAGCGCTGCTATGCCATGGCAGCTCCCGGAAGGCCTCCTAGGGCCTCCTCTCCCCTCACACCGTCGTGTCATTCAGCCCACCCGGGGAGCAAAGGGCCCCCTGGGCAGGGCTCAGGGTGCAGCCCGTGTGTGGTTTCATGGCTGGGAAAGGGTAGATCCTGAAGCTGGCTGCCCACTTGTGAATGGGGCCGGAGGGCAAGAGCCGGCATTCGTTTCGTGGGAAGCGGGAGATCGGGGGTCTCCAAGCTGCACGCAGATCCCCTCCCTGGCTGCCCCTCTTGCTGCTTCCCGGCTGCCAAGCCTCTCTTCCCCACGCGTGCGTCTCACCGAAAGGAGCAGGCTGCTTGCCATTCCTGGCAAGGGCCTCGTCCCACAGGCCCCGTTGCCTCCAAGGGGAGTGCACATTGACCCAGAGCCTCCAGAGGAGCTGCAGTCTCTCCAGCCACAGAGGCCTTGCAGCTGAGCCCAGGACAGCCTGCTGCGTGGAGGGCTTCGATGGGAGAGGGCCGTGCTTCCCTGGCGGGGGCTCTGGCTCACACTGCTTTCCGTGGGGAAACACTGTGTGCGCCAAGTGTCTCCTGGGTGCAGAAGATCTCTCCCCAGCGCCGGAGGTGCGGGGAACCCTCTCTGGACACAGAGCAGTGTTCTAGGCAGGCCTCCCGGGCTGGGAGAGCCTCCACTGCCCCAACTGTCCAACGGCCTCAGGACCACACTTCTAGGGAGTGTGGGTCTGAGAGGCAGGGTGGCCTGAGGGAGGAACGTGGATGGCAGGCCCAAGCCACTGCGCTGAGCATTGCGCCTGGAAGTCCCAGCTGCAGGCTCTCTGCTCCACGCCCAAGCTGGAGTGAGCCTGGACCCTGGCCTGCAGACCCAGGCTTGCCCTGGGCACTGCTAGGGCGGGACCCATCCCAGGCTCAGCCAGGCCTCCCTAGGGCTTGTGCTGGCCTAGGCCCCTGCCAGCCAGCAGGAGCTGGACGGAACACAGTTCATTGGAGAAGGCCCCAGGGTGTTGCCGGTGTGTCTCTTGCACTGCTCGGAAGAAGCTGCAGGTCCACAGGCTGTGTGTGCACGTGGCCACTGGGGCCTGAGGAGAGAAGAGGCATGAGCCCCCTTGCAAGCGGGACTCCTGCCACCTCGGAGTTGCCTGCCACACACCCCCCTGCTGCCTGCGCTGTCTTCCCTGCTGGCAGGCCTCTGGGTGCCCCGGCCAGTCTATGCCAAGGAAGCAAGGTGCTTGCTCTCCCCTTGCTGGAAGCTCCTCCTACAGCCTTCTGGACCAGGGGACACATGCCCCCTGGACCAGCAGCCTGCAAGGAAGCTGCAGCTGAGCCATCCAGGAAGGCCCGCAGTAGTAGGCAGGAAGCCCCCTGCTAAGGACAGCTTTGCCACGCCAAACCTTGGAGGAGCTCATGGAGGCCCGGGCCTGCAGCGTTTTCCACGGGAGAGCACTGGGTTGCCCAAAGCCTCCCCTGCGGCTTCGGAGCACCCTCCAGCCCCCACGCCCTGGCAACCCACTCTGTTGCCGGAGGGAAGTTCCAAGCAGGACGCTCTCGCTTGGGGAGCCAGGGTGCCTCCTGCTTGGAGAGTTGCTCAGGAACTCCTGTGGAGCGAGGCTTCCCCTCCCATGCTTGGCGGCCAGCAGATGGTGACCTCGCTCCACCGAAAAACTCGCTGCTTTGAATTCAGCCGTGGATCTTCTAGCTGACCTCTCTGCCCCAAGCAGCAACTCCAGCGTGCACCCAGCCCCCAACAAGGAGAGTGCCTTTCCTGAGCGCTGCTATGCCATGGCAGCTCCCGGAAGGCCTCCTAGGGCCTCCTCTCCCCTCACACCGTCGTGTCATTCAGCCCACCCGGGGAGCAAAGGGCCCCCTGGGCAGGGCTCAGGGTGCAGCCCGTGTGTGGTTTCATGGCTGGGAAAGGGGAGATCCTGAAGCTGGCTGCCCACTTGTGAATGGGGCCGGAGGGCAAGAGCCGGCATTCGTTTCGTGGGAAGCGGGAGATCGGGGGTCTCCAAGCTGCACGCAGATCCCCTCCCTGGCTGCCCCTCTTGCTGCTTCCCGGCTGCCAAGCCTCTCTTCCCCACGCGTGCGTCTCACCGAAAGGAGCAGGCTGCTTGCCATTCCTGGCAAGGGCCTCGTCCCACAGGCCCCGTTGCCTCCAAGGGGAGTGCACATTGACCCAGAGCCTCCAGAGGAGCTGCAGTCTCTCCAGCCACAGAGGCCTTGCAGCTGAGCCCAGGACAGCCTGCTGCGTGGAGGGCTTCGATGGGAGAGGGCCGTGCTTCCCTGGCGGGGGCTCTGGCTCACACTGCTTTCCGTGGGGAAACACTGTGTGCGCCAAGTGTCTCCTGGGTGCAGAAGATCTCTCCCCAGCGCCGGAGGTGCGGGGAACCCTCTCTGGACACAGAGCAGTGTTCTAGGCAGGCCTCCCGGGCTGGGAGAGCCTCCACTGCCCCAACTGTCCAACGGCCTCAGGACCACACTTCTAGGGAGTGTGGGTCTGAGAGGCAGGGTGGCCTGAGGGAGGAACGTGGATGGCAGGCCCAAGCCACTGCGCTGAGCATTGCGCCTGGAAGTCCCAGCTGCAGGCTCTCTGCTCCACGCCCAAGCTGGAGTGAGCCTGGACCCTGGCCTGCAGACCCAGGCTTGCCCTGGGCACTGCTAGGGCGGGACCCATCCCAGGCTCAGCCAGGCCTCCCTAGGGCTTGTGCTGGCCTAGGCCCCTGCCAGCCAGCAGGAGCTGGACGGAACACAGTTCATTGGAGAAGGCCCCAGGGTGTTGCCGGTGTGTCTCTTGCACTGCTCGGAAGAAGCTGCAGGTCCACAGGCTGTGTGTGCACGTGGCCACTGGGGCCTGAGGAGAGAAGAGGCATGAGCCCCCTTGCAAGCGGGACTCCTGCCACCTCGGAGTTGCCTGCCACACACCCCCCTGCTGCCTGCGCTGTCTTCCCTGCTGGCAGGCCTCTGGGTGCCCCGGCCAGTCTATGCCAAGGAAGCAAGGTGCTTGCTCTCCCCTTGCTGGAAGCTCCTCCTACAGCCTTCTGGACCAGGGGACACATGCCCCCTGGACCAGCAGCCTGCAAGGAAGCTGCAGCTGAGCCATCCAGGAAGGCCCGCAGTAGTAGGCAGGAAGCCCCCTGCTAAGGACAGCTTTGCCACGCCAAACCTTGGAGGAGCTCATGGAGGCCCGGGCCTGCAGCGTTTTCCACGGGAGAGCACTGGGTTGCCCAAAGCCTCCCCTGCGGCTTCGGAGCACCCTCCAGCCCCCACGCCCTGGCAACCCACTCTGTTGCCGGAGGGAAGTTCCAAGCAGGACGCTCTCGCTTGGGGAGCCAGGGTGCCTCCTGCTTGGAGAGTTGCTCAGGAACTCCTGTGGAGCGAGGCTTCCCCTCCCATGCTTGGCGGCCAGCAGATGGTGTCCTCGCTCCACCGAAAAACTCGCTGCTTTGAATTCAGCCCTGGATCTCCTAGCTGACCTCTCTGCCCCAAGCAGCAACTCCAGCGTGCACCCAGCCCCCAACAAGGAGAGTGCCTTTCCTGAGCGCTGCTATGCCATGGCAGCTCCCGGAAGGCCTCCTAGGGCCTCCTCTCCCCTCACACCGTCGTGTCATTCAGCCCACCCGGGGAGCAAAGGGCCCCCTGGGCAGGGCTCAGGGTGCAGCCCGTGTGTGGTTTCATGGCTGGGAAAGGGTAGATCCTGAAGCTGGCTGCCCACTTGTGAATGGGGCCGGAGGGCAAGAGCCGGCATTCGTTTCGTGGGAAGCGGGAGATCGGGGGTCTCCAAGCTGCACGCAGATCCCCTCCCTGGCTGCCCCTCTTGCTGCTTCCCGGCTGCCAAGCCTCTCTTCCCCACGCGTGCGTCTCACCGAAAGGAGCAGGCTGCTTGCCATTCCTGGCAAGGGCCTCGTCCCACAGGCCCCGTTGCCTCCAAGGGGAGTGCACATTGACCCAGAGCCTCCAGAGGAGCTGCAGTCTCTCCAGCCACAGAGGCCTTGCAGCTGAGCCCAGGACAGCCTGCTGCGTGGAGGGCTTCGATGGGAGAGGGCCGTGCTTCCCTGGCGGGGGCTCTGGCTCACACTGCTTTCCGTGGGGAAACACTGTGTGCGCCAAGTGTCTCCTGGGTGCAGAAGATCTCTCCCCAGCGCCGGAGGTGCGGGGAACCCTCTCTGGACACAGAGCAGTGTTCTAGGCAGGCCTCCCGGGCTGGGAGAGCCTCCACTGCCCCAACTGTCCAACGGCCTCAGGACCACACTTCTAGGGAGTGTGGGTCTGAGAGGCAGGGTGGCCTGAGGGAGGAACGTGGATGGCAGGCCCAAGCCACTGCGCTGAGCATTGCGCCTGGAAGTCCCAGCTGCAGGCTCTCTGCTCCACGCCCAAGCTGGAGTGAGCCTGGACCCTGGCCTGCAGACCCAGGCTTGCCCTGGGCACTGCTAGGGCGGGACCCATCCCAGGCTCAGCCAGGCCTCCCTAGGGCTTGTGCTGGCCTAGGCCCCTGCCAGCCAGCAGGAGCTGGACGGAACACAGTTCATTGGAGAAGGCCCCAGGGTGTTGCCGGTGTGTCTCTTGCACTGCTCGGAAGAAGCTGCAGGTCCACAGGCTGTGTGTGCACGTGGCCACTGGGGCCTGAGGAGAGAAGAGGCATGAGCCCCCTTGCAAGCGGGACTCCTGCCACCTCGGAGTTGCCTGCCACACACCCCCCTGCTGCCTGCGCTGTCTTCCCTGCTGGCAGGCCTCTGGGTGCCCCGGCCAGTCTATGCCAAGGAAGCAAGGTGCTTGCTCTCCCCTTGCTGGAAGCTCCTCCTACAGCCTTCTGGACCAGGGGACACATGCCCCCTGGACCAGCAGCCTGCAAGGAAGCTGCAGCTGAGCCATCCAGGAAGGCCCGCAGTAGTAGGCAGGAAGCCCCCTGCTAAGGACAGCTTTGCCACGCCAAACCTTGGAGGAGCTCATGGAGGCCCGGGCCTGCAGCGTTTTCCACGGGAGAGCACTGGGTTGCCCAAAGCCTCCCCTGCGGCTTCGGAGCACCCTCCAGCCCCCACGCCCTGGCAACCCACTCTGTTGCCGGAGGGAAGTTCCAAGCAGGACGCTCTCGCTTGGGGAGCCAGGGTGCCTCCTGCTTGGAGAGTTGCTCAGGAACTCCTGTGGAGCGAGGCTTCCCCTCCCATGCTTGGCGGCCAGCAGATGGTGTCATCGCTCCACCGAAAAACTCGCTGCTTTGAATTCAGCCCTGGATCTCCTAGCTGACCTCTCTGCCCCAAGCAGCAACTCCAGCGTGCACCCAGCCCCCAACAAGGAGAGTGCCTTTCCTGAGCGCTGCTATGCCATGGCAGCTCCCGGAAGGCCTCCTAGGGCCTCCTCTCCCCTCACACCGTCGTGTCATTCAGCCCACCCGGGGAGCAAAGGGCCCCCTGGGCAGGGCTCAGGGTGCAGCCCGTGTGTGGTTTCATGGCTGGGAAAGGGTAGATCCTGAAGCTGGCTGCCCACTTGTGAATGGGGCCGGAGGGCAAGAGCCGGCATTCGTTTCGTGGGAAGCGGGAGATCGGGGGTCTCCAAGCTGCACGCAGATCCCCTCCCTGGCTGCCCCTCTTGCTGCTTCCCGGCTGCCAAGCCTCTCTTCCCCACGCGTGCGTCTCACCGAAAGGAGCAGGCTGCTTGCCATTCCTGGCAAGGGCCTCGTCCCACAGGCCCCGTTGCCTCCAAGGGGAGTGCACATTGACCCAGAGCCTCCAGAGGAGCTGCAGTCTCTCCAGCCACAGAGGCCTTGCAGCTGAGCCCAGGACAGCCTGCTGCGTGGAGGGCTTCGATGGGAGAGGGCCGTGCTTCCCTGGCGGGGGCTCTGGCTCACACTGCTTTCCGTGGGGAAACACTGTGTGCGCCAAGTGTCTCCTGGGTGCAGAAGATCTCTCCCCAGCGCCGGAGGTGCGGGGAACCCTCTCTGGACACAGAGCAGTGTTCTAGGCAGGCCTCCCGGGCTGGGAGAGCCTCCACTGCCCCAACTGTCCAACGGCCTCAGGACCACACTTCTAGGGAGTGTGGGTCTGAGAGGCAGGGTGGCCTGAGGGAGGAACGTGGATGGCAGGCCCAAGCCACTGCGCTGAGCATTGCCCCTGGAAGTCCCAGCTGCAGGCTCTCTGCTCCACGCCCAAGCTGGAGTGAGCCTGGACCCTGGCCTGCAGACCCAGGCTTGCCCTGGGCACTGCTAGGGCGGGACCCATCCCAGGCTCAGCCAGGCCTCCCTAGGGCTTGTGCTGGCCTAGGCCCCTGCCAGCCAGCAGGAGCTGGACGGAACACAGTTCATTGGAGAAGGCCCCAGGGTGTTGCCGGTGTGTCTCTTGCACTGCTCGGAAGAAGCTGCAGGTCCACAGGCTGTGTGTGCACGTGGCCACTGGGGCCTGAGGAGAGAAGAGGCATGAGCCCCCTTGCAAGCGGGACTCCTGCCACCTCGGAGTTGCCTGCCACACACCCCCCTGCTGCCTGCGCTGTCTTCCCTGCTGGCAGGCCTCTGGGTGCCCCGGCCAGTCTATGCCAAGGAAGCAAGGTGCTTGCTCTCCCCTTGCTGGAAGCTCCTCCTACAGCCTTCTGGACCAGGGGACACATGCCCCCTGGACCAGCAGCCTGCAAGGAAGCTGCAGCTGAGCCATCCAGGAAGGCCCGCAGTAGTAGGCAGGAAGCCCCCTGCTAAGGACAGCTTTGCCACGCCAAACCTTGGAGGAGCTCATGGAGGCCCGGGCCTGCAGCGTTTTCCACGGGAGAGCACTGGGTTGCCCAAAGCCTCCCCTGCGGCTTCGGAGCACCCTCCAGCCCCCACGCCCTGGCAACCCACTCTGTTGCCGGAGGGAAGTTCCAAGCAGGACGCTCTCGCTTGGGGAGCCAGGGTGCCTCCTGCTTGGAGAGTTGCTCAGGAACTCCTGTGGAGCGAGGCTTCCCCTCCCATGCTTGGCGGCCAGCAGATGGTGTCCTCGCTCCACCGAAAAACTCGCTGCTTTGAATTCAGCCCTGGATCTCCTAGCTGACCTCTCTGCCCCAAGCAGCAACTCCAGCGTGCACCCAGCCCCCAACAAGGAGAGTGCCTTTCCTGAGCGCTGCTATGCCATGGCAGCTCCCGGAAGGCCTCCTAGGGCCTCCTCTCCCCTCACACCGTCGTGTCATTCAGCCCACCCGGGGAGCAAAGGGCCCCCTGGGCAGGGCTCAGGGTGCAGCCCGTGTGTGGTTTCATGGCTGGGAAAGGGTAGATCCTGAAGCTGGCTGCCCACTTGTGAATGGGGCCGGAGGGCAAGAGCCGGCATTCGTTTCGTGGGAAGCGGGAGATCGGGGGTCTCCAAGCTGCACGCAGATCCCCTCCCTGGCTGCCCCTCTTGCTGCTTCCCGGCTGCCAAGCCTCTCTTCCCCACGCGTGCGTCTCACCGAAAGGAGCAGGCTGCTTGCCATTCCTGGCAAGGGCCTCGTCCCACAGGCCCCGTTGCCTCCAAGGGGAGTGCACATTGACCCAGAGCCTCCAGAGGAGCTGCAGTCTCTCCAGCCACAGAGGCCTTGCAGCTGAGCCCAGGACAGCCTGCTGCGTGGAGGGCTTCGATGGGAGAGGGCCGTGCTTCCCTGGCGGGGGCTCTGGCTCACACTGCTTTCCGTGGGGAAACACTGTGTGCGCCAAGTGTCTCCTGGGTGCAGAAGATCTCTCCCCAGCGCCGGAGGTGCGGGGAACCCTCTCTGGACACAGAGCAGTGTTCTAGGCAGGCCTCCCGGGCTGGGAGAGCCTCCACTGCCCCAACTGTCCAACGGCCTCAGGACCACACTTCTAGGGAGTGTGGGTCTGAGAGGCAGGGTGGCCTGAGGGAGGAACGTGGATGGCAGGCCCAAGCCACTGCGCTGAGCATTGCGCCTGGAAGTCCCAGCTGCAGGCTCTCTGCTCCACGCCCAAGCTGGAGTGAGCCTGGACCCTGGCCTGCAGACCCAGGCTTGCCCTGGGCACTGCTAGGGCGGGACCCATCCCAGGCTCAGCCAGGCCTCCCTAGGGCTTGTGCTGGCCTAGGCCCCTGCCAGCCAGCAGGAGCTGGACGGAACACAGTTCATTGGAGAAGGCCCCAGGGTGTTGCCGGTGTGTCTCTTGCACTGCTCGGAAGAAGCTGCAGGTCCACAGGCTGTGTGTGCACGTGGCCACTGGGGCCTGAGGAGAGAAGAGGCATGAGCCCCCTTGCAAGTGGGACTCCTGCCACCTCGGAGTTGCCTGCCACACACCCCCCTGCTGCCTGCGCTGTCTTCCCTGCTGGCAGGCCTCTGGGTGCCCCGGCCAGTCTATGCCAAGGAAGCAAGGTGCTTGCTCTCCCCTTGCTGGAAGCTCCTCCTACAGCCTTCTGGACCAGGGGACACATGCCCCCTGGACCAGCAGCCTGCAAGGAAGCTGCAGCTGAGCCATCCAGGAAGGCCCGCAGTAGTAGGCAGGAAGCCCCCTGCTAAGGACAGCTTTGCCACGCCAAACCTTGGAGGAGCTCATGGAGGCCCGGGCCTGCAGCGTTTTCCACGGGAGAGCACTGGGTTGCCCAAAGCCTCCCCTGCGGCTTCGGAGCACCCTCCAGCCCCCACGCCCTGGCAACCCACTCTGTTGCCGGAGGGAAGTTCCAAGCAGGACGCTCTCGCTTGGGGAGCCAGGGTGCCTCCTGCTTGGAGAGTTGCTCAGGAACTCCTGTGGAGCGAGGCTTCCCCTCCCATGCTTGGCGGCCAGCAGATGGTGTCCTCGCTCCACCGAAAAACTCGCTGCTTTGAATTCAGCCCTGGATCTCCTAGCTGACCTCTCTGCCCCAAGCAGCAACTCCAGCGTGCACCCAGCCCCCAACAAGGAGAGTGCCTTTCCTGAGCGCTGCTATGCCATGGCAGCTCCCGGAAGGCCTCCTAGGGCCTCCTCTCCCCTCACACCGTCGTGTCATTCAGCCCACCCGGGGAGCAAAGGGCCCCCTGGGCAGGGCTCAGGGTGCAGCCCGTGTGTGGTTTCATGGCTGGGAAAGGGGAGATCCTGAAGCTGGCTGCCCACTTGTGAATGGGGCCGGAGGGCAAGAGCCGGCATTCGTTTCGTGGGAAGCGGGAGATCGGGGGTCTCCAAGCTGCACGCAGATCCCCTCCCTGGCTGCCCCTCTTGCTGCTTCCCGGCTGCCAAGCCTCTCTTCCCCACGCGTGCGTCTCACCGAAAGGAGCAGGCTGCTTGCCATTCCTGGCAAGGGCCTCGTCCCACAGGCCCCGTTGCCTCCAAGGGGAGTGCACATTGACCCAGAGCCTCCAGAGGAGCTGCAGTCTCTCCAGCCACAGAGGCCTTGCAGCTGAGCCCAGGACAGCCTGCTGCGTGGAGGGCTTCGATGGGAGAGGGCCGTGCTTCCCTGGCGGGGGCTCTGGCTCACACTGCTTTCCGTGGGGAAACACTGTGTGCGCCAAGTGTCTCCTGGGTGCAGAAGATCTCTCCCCAGCGCCGGAGGTGCGGGGAACCCTCTCTGGACACAGAGCAGTGTTCTAGGCAGGCCTCCCGGGCTGGGAGAGCCTCCACTGCCCCAACTGTCCAACGGCCTCAGGACCACACTTCTAGGGAGTGTGGGTCTGAGAGGCAGGGTGGCCTGAGGGAGGAACGTGGATGGCAGGCCCAAGCCACTGCACTGAGCATTGCGCCTGGAAGTCCCAGCTGCAGGCTCTCTGCTCCACGCCCAAGCTGGAGTGAGCCTGGACCCTGGCCTGCAGACCCAGGCTTGCCCTGGGCACTGCTAGGGCGGGACCCATCCCAGGCTCAGCCAGGCCTCCCTAGGGCTTGTGCTGGCCTAGGCCCCTGCCAGCCAGCAGGAGCTGGACGGAACACAGTTCATTGGAGAAGGCCCCAGGGTGTTGCCGGTGTGTCTCTTGCACTGCTCGGAAGAAGCTGCAGGTCCACAGGCTGTGTGTGCACGTGGCCACTGGGGCCTGAGGAGAGAAGAGGCATGAGCCCCCTTGCAAGCGGGACTCCTGCCACCTCGGAGTTGCCTGCCACACACCCCCCTGCTGCCTGCGCTGTCTTCCCTGCTGGCAGGCCTCTGGGTGCCCCGGCCAGTCTATGCCAAGGAAGCAAGGTGCTTGCTCTCCCCTTGCTGGAAGCTCCTCCTACAGCCTTCTGGACCAGGGGACACATGCCCCCTGGACCAGCAGCCTGCAAGGAAGCTGCAGCTGAGCCATCCAGGAAGGCCCGCAGTAGTAGGCAGGAAGCCCCCTGCTAAGGACAGCTTTGCCACGCCAAACCTTGGAGGAGCTCATGGAGGCCCGGGCCTGCAGCGTTTTCCACGGGAGAGCACTGGGTTGCCCAAAGCCTCCCCTGCGGCTTCGGAGCACCCTCCAGCCCCCACGCCCTGGCAACCCACTCTGTTGCCGGAGGGAAGTTCCAAGCAGGACGCTCTCGCTTGGGGAGCCAGGGTGCCTCCTGCTTGGAGAGTTGCTCAGGAACTCCTGTGGAGCGAGGCTTCCCCTCCCATGCTTGGCGGCCAGCAGATGGTGTCCTCGCTCCACCGAAAAACTCGCTGCTTTGAATTCAGCCCTGGATCTCCTAGCTGACCTCTCTGCCCCAAGCAGCAACTCCAGCGTGCACCCAGCCCCCAACAAGGAGAGTGCCTTTCCTGAGCGCTGCTATGCCATGGCAGCTCCCGGAAGGCCTCCTAGGGCCTCCTCTCCCCTCACACCGTCGTGTCATTCAGCCCACCCGGGGAGCAAAGGGCCCCCTGGGCAGGGCTCAGGGTGCAGCCCGTGTGTGGTTTCATGGCTGGGAAAGGGGAGATCCTGAAGCTGGCTGCCCACTTGTGAATGGGGCCGGAGGGCAAGAGCCGGCATTCGTTTCGTGGGAAGCGGGAGATCGGGGGTCTCCAAGCTGCACGCAGATCCCCTCCCTGGCTGCCCCTCTTGCTGCTTCCCGGCTGCCAAGCCTCTCTTCCCCACGCGTGCGTCTCACCGAAAGGAGCAGGCTGCTTGCCATTCCTGGCAAGGGCCTCGTCCCACAGGCCCCGTTGCCTCCAAGGGGAGTGCACATTGACCCAGAGCCTCCAGAGGAGCTGCAGTCTCTCCAGCCACAGAGGCCTTGCAGCTGAGCCCAGGACAGCCTGCTGCGTGGAGGGCTTCGATGGGAGAGGGCCGTGCTTCCCTGGCGGGGGCTCTGGCTCACACTGCTTTCCGTGGGGAAACACTGTGTGCGCCAAGTGTCTCCTGGGTGCAGAAGATCTCTCCCCAGCGCCGGAGGTGCGGGGAACCCTCTCTGGACACAGAGCAGTGTTCTAGGCAGGCCTCCCGGGCTGGGAGAGCCTCCACTGCCCCAACTGTCCAACGGCCTCAGGACCACACTTCTAGGGAGTGTGGGTCTGAGAGGCAGGGTGGCCTGAGGGAGGAACGTGGATGGCAGGCCCAAGCCACTGCGCTGAGCATTGCGCCTGGAAGTCCCAGCTGCAGGCTCTCTGCTCCACGCCCAAGCTGGAGTGAGCCTGGACCCTGGCCTGCAGACCCAGGCTTGCCCTGGGCACTGCTAGGGCGGGACCCATCCCAGGCTCAGCCAGGCCTCCCTAGGGCTTGTGCTGGCCTAGGCCCCTGCCAGCCAGCAGGAGCTGGACGGAACACAGTTCATTGGAGAAGGCCCCAGGGTGTTGCCGGTGTGTCTCTTGCACTGCTCGGAAGAAGCTGCAGGTCCACAGGCTGTGTGTGCACGTGGCCACTGGGGCCTGAGGAGAGAAGAGGCATGAGCCCCCTTGCAAGTGGGACTCCTGCCACCTCGGAGTTGCCTGCCACACACCCCCCTGCTGCCTGCGCTGTCTTCCCTGCTGGCAGGCCTCTGGGTGCCCCGGCCAGTCTATGCCAAGGAAGCAAGGTGCTTGCTCTCCCCTTGCTGGAAGCTCCTCCTACAGCCTTCTGGACCAGGGGACACATGCCCCCTGGACCAGCAGCCTGCAAGGAAGCTGCAGCTGAGCCATCCAGGAAGGCCCGCAGTAGTAGGCAGGAAGCCCCCTGCTAAGGACAGCTTTGCCACGCCAAACCTTGGAGGAGCTCATGGAGGCCCGGGCCTGCAGCGTTTTCCACGGGAGAGCACTGGGTTGCCCAAAGCCTCCCCTGCGGCTTCGGAGCACCCTCCAGCCCCCACGCCCTGGCAACCCACTCTGTTGCCGGAGGGAAGTTCCAAGCAGGACGCTCTCGCTTGGGGAGCCAGGGTGCCTCCTGCTTGGAGAGTTGCTCAGGAACTCCTGTGGAGCGAGGCTTCCCCTCCCATGCTTGGCGGCCAGCAGATGGTGTCCTCGCTCCACCGAAAAACTCGCTGCTTTGAATTCAGCCCTGGATCTCCTAGCTGACCTCTCTGCCCCAAGCAGCAACTCCAGCGTGCACCCAGCCCCCAACAAGGAGAGTGCCTTTCCTGAGCGCTGCTATGCCATGGCAGCTCCCGGAAGGCCTCCTAGGGCCTCCTCTCCCCTCACACCGTCGTGTCATTCAGCCCACCCGGGGAGCAAAGGGCCCCCTGGGCAGGGCTCAGGGTGCAGCCCGTGTGTGGTTTCATGGCTGGGAAAGGGGAGATCCTGAAGCTGGCTGCCCACTTGTGAATGGGGCCGGAGGGCAAGAGCCGGCATTCGTTTCGTGGGAAGCGGGAGATCGGGGGTCTCCAAGCTGCACGCAGATCCCCTCCCTGGCTGCCCCTCTTGCTGCTTCCCGGCTGCCAAGCCTCTCTTCCCCACGCGTGCGTCTCACCGAAAGGAGCAGGCTGCTTGCCATTCCTGGCAAGGGCCTCGTCCCACAGGCCCCGTTGCCTCCAAGGGGAGTGCACATTGACCCAGAGCCTCCAGAGGAGCTGCAGTCTCTCCAGCCACAGAGGCCTTGCAGCTGAGCCCAGGACAGCCTGCTGCGTGGAGGGCTTCGATGGGAGAGGGCCGTGCTTCCCTGGCGGGGGCTCTGGCTCACACTGCTTTCCGTGGGGAAACACTGTGTGCGCCAAGTGTCTCCTGGGTGCAGAAGATCTCTCCCCAGCGCCGGAGGTGCGGGGAACCCTCTCTGGACACAGAGCAGTGTTCTAGGCAGGCCTCCCGGGCTGGGAGAGCCTCCACTGCCCCAACTGTCCAACGGCCTCAGGACCACACTTCTAGGGAGTGTGGGTCTGAGAGGCAGGGTGGCCTGAGGGAGGAACGTGGATGGCAGGCCCAAGCCACTGCGCTGAGCATTGCGCCTGGAAGTCCCAGCTGCAGGCTCTCTGCTCCACGCCCAAGCTGGAGTGAGCCTGGACCCTGGCCTGCAGACCCAGGCTTGCCCTGGGCACTGCTAGGGCGGGACCCATCCCAGGCTCAGCCAGGCCTCCCTAGGGCTTGTGCTGGCCTAGGCCCCTGCCAGCCAGCAGGAGCTGGACGGAACACAGTTCATTGGAGAAGGCCCCAGGGTGTTGCCGGTGTGTCTCTTGCACTGCTCGGAAGAAGCTGCAGGTCCACAGGCTGTGTGTGCACGTGGCCACTGGGGCCTGAGGAGAGAAGAGGCATGAGCCCCCTTGCAAGCGGGACTCCTGCCACCTCGGAGTTGCCTGCCACACACCCCCCTGCTGCCTGCGCTGTCTTCCCTGCTGGCAGGCCTCTGGGTGCCCCGGCCAGTCTATGCCAAGGAAGCAAGGTGCTTGCTCTCCCCTTGCTGGAAGCTCCTCCTACAGCCTTCTGGACCAGGGGACACATGCCCCCTGGACCAGCAGCCTGCAAGGAAGCTGCAGCTGAGCCATCCAGGAAGGCCCGCAGTAGTAGGCAGGAAGCCCCCTGCTAAGGACAGCTTTGCCACGCCAAACCTTGGAGGAGCTCATGGAGGCCCGGGCCTGCAGCGTTTTCCACGGGAGAGCACTGGGTTGCCCAAAGCCTCCCCTGCGGCTTCGGAGCACCCTCCAGCCCCCACGCCCTGGCAACCCACTCTGTTGCCGGAGGGAAGTTCCAAGCAGGACGCTCTCGCTTGGGGAGCCAGGGTGCCTCCTGCTTGGAGAGTTGCTCAGGAACTCCTGTGGAGCGAGGCTTCCCCTCCCATGCTTGGCGGCCAGCAGATGGTGTCCTCGCTCCACCGAAAAACTCGCTGCTTTGAATTCAGCCCTGGATCTCCTAGCTGACCTCTCTGCCCCAAGCAGCAACTCCAGCGTGCACCCAGCCCCCAACAAGGAGAGTGCCTTTCCTGAGCGCTGCTATGCCATGGCAGCTCCCGGAAGGCCTCCTAGGGCCTCCTCTCCCCTCACACCGTCGTGTCATTCAGCCCACCCGGGGAGCAAAGGGCCCCCTGGGCAGGGCTCAGGGTGCAGCCCGTGTGTGGTTTCATGGCTGGGAAAGGGTAGATCCTGAAGCTGGCTGCCCACTTGTGAATGGGGCCGGAGGGCAAGAGCCGGCATTCGTTTCGTGGGAAGCGGGAGATCGGGGGTCTCCAAGCTGCACGCAGATCCCCTCCCTGGCTGCCCCTCTTGCTGCTTCCCGGCTGCCAAGCCTCTCTTCCCCACGCGTGCGTCTCACCGAAAGGAGCAGGCTGCTTGCCATTCCTGGCAAGGGCCTCGTCCCACAGGCCCCGTTGCCTCCAAGGGGAGTGCACATTGACCCAGAGCCTCCAGAGGAGCTGCAGTCTCTCCAGCCACAGAGGCCTTGCAGCTGAGCCCAGGACAGCCTGCTGCGTGGAGGGCTTCGATGGGAGAGGGCCGTGCTTCCCTGGCGGGGGCTCTGGCTCACACTGCTTTCCGTGGGGAAACACTGTGTGCGCCAAGTGTCTCCTGGGTGCAGAAGATCTCTCCCCAGCGCCGGAGGTGCGGGGAACCCTCTCTGGACACAGAGCAGTGTTCTAGGCAGGCCTCCCGGGCTGGGAGAGCCTCCACTGCCCCAACTGTCCAACGGCCTCAGGACCACACTTCTAGGGAGTGTGGGTCTGAGAGGCAGGGTGGCCTGAGGGAGGAACGTGGATGGCAGGCCCAAGCCACTGCGCTGAGCATTGCGCCTGGAAGTCCCAGCTGCAGGCTCTCTGCTCCACGCCCAAGCTGGAGTGAGCCTGGACCCTGGCCTGCAGACCCAGGCTTGCCCTGGGCACTGCTAGGGCGGGACCCATCCCAGGCTCAGCCAGGCCTCCCTAGGGCTTGTGCTGGCCTAGGCCCCTGCCAGCCAGCAGGAGCTGGACGGAACACAGTTCATTGGAGAAGGCCCCAGGGTGTTGCCGGTGTGTCTCTTGCACTGCTCGGAAGAAGCTGCAGGTCCACAGGCTGTGTGTGCACGTGGCCACTGGGGCCTGAGGAGAGAAGAGGCATGAGCCCCCTTGCAAGTGGGACTCCTGCCACCTCGGAGTTGCCTGCCACACACCCCCCTGCTGCCTGCGCTGTCTTCCCTGCTGGCAGGCCTCTGGGTGCCCCGGCCAGTCTATGCCAAGGAAGCAAGGTGCTTGCTCTCCCCTTGCTGGAAGCTCCTCCTACAGCCTTCTGGACCAGGGGACACATGCCCCCTGGACCAGCAGCCTGCAAGGAAGCTGCAGCTGAGCCATCCAGGAAGGCCCGCAGTAGTAGGCAGGAAGCCCCCTGCTAAGGACAGCTTTGCCACGCCAAACCTTGGAGGAGCTCATGGAGGCCCGGGCCTGCAGCGTTTTCCACGGGAGAGCACTGGGTTGCCCAAAGCCTCCCCTGCGGCTTCGGAGCACCCTCCAGCCCCCACGCCCTGGCAACCCACTCTGTTGCCGGAGGGAAGTTCCAAGCAGGACGCTCTCGCTTGGGGAGCCAGGGTGCCTCCTGCTTGGAGAGTTGCTCAGGAACTCCTGTGGAGCGAGGCTTCCCCTCCCATGCTTGGCGGCCAGCAGATGGTGTCCTCGCTCCACCGAAAAACTCGCTGCTTTGAATTCAGCCCTGGATCTCCTAGCTGACCTCTCTGCCCCAAGCAGCAACTCCAGCGTGCACCCAGCCCCCAACAAGGAGAGTGCCTTTCCTGAGCGCTGCTATG
>NW_026648555.1:0-40436 GCF_030028045.1 Hippopotamus amphibius kiboko | reverse complement strand
CCCGGGCTGGCCAGCGACCCCTGCACACCTATTGACAAGAGCCAAGACTTGAAAGTAAAAACACAGTGTCATGGTGTGTGATCCTTTTAACGTCATGTTGGAGTCTGTTGGCTAGTATCTTGTTGAGGATTTTTGCATCTAAGTTCATCGGTGATATTGCTCTCCAGTTTTCTTTTCTTGTAGTATCTTTGTCTGGTTTGGGGATCAGGTGGATGGCTTCGTACAATGAGTTTGGGAGTGTTCTTTCCTCTGCAGTGTTTTGGAAGCGTTTGCAGAGCCATGTGTACTTTAGAGAGACACGGGCTCCCCAGCTGGCACTAGCCACCTATTGACAACAGCCAAGTCTTGATAGTAAAAACACAATGTCCATCCCCAGATGAATGGAAAGTGAAGAGATGGTACACATAGAGCATGGAATACTGCTCAGCCATGAAACACAATAAAATCCTGCCATTTCCAGCATCTTCGATAGATCCGGAGTACCCTGTACTCAGCATGCAACGTCCAACAGAGAAAGAGAAAATTCCAACGATAGCACGTATAGGTGGCATCTCAAAGTCGATACCAAGAAAGTAGAAAGCACAAACAGAGTCACAGATTTAGAACGCAAGTACAGGGTTTCGAGAGGGCAAAGGCATGCGGAGGTGGGTTGAATGAGGAGGGTGGGATTAACACATGCATTCTAATATGTATAAAGCAGACGATCCACAACCACCTACTACAAAGCACAGGGAGAGGTCGGCACCACCCTGGAGTAAGCTACGTGGGAAGAGAATGCGAAAGAGAATGGATGTGTATATATATACATACACGGAGAACTGAATCAAGGTGCTGCACAGCGAAAGTCAATACAGCATTGTAAATTCACTAGACACGGACAGAAATTAGAAACTCTATAAAAACCAAAATGATCGAGGTCCAGTACGTTCCTCTCAGGCCTCAGAGAGGTGTGCGGGTGTCACTTCCCTGGAGCGTGAGCAGGCTTGGGCACCAAAGTTGGAGTGTGGTCACAGTGAGGCAGGTCGGGGCGGGGGGGGGCGCACCAGAGAATTAACCCCTTTGGACCTGTGGTGCCTGGTCCCCTCCGGTTGGCAGCAGTCTCTCTAGATGTAGGTGTGCCCTCCTGCAGCTAAGCCAAGCCCACTGCAGCCAGAGGATGGTGGTCCGACATGCACAACAGCGTTCAAACATCACCTGGTGTCCAGGTCTCCTGCTGGTGGGGTTCCCGCCATTCACCTCCTTCCTTAGAGTCACCCCACTTGCCTCCGACAACACCCTCATCAGGAGGGGTTTGCAGGGGGTGAGATGAATCGAGAGTGGGAAGGATAAGTGGGAGAAGGAGTGAGACACAAGCCCTTAGGTGTCTGTCCGGACACGTTCCACTCTAATTCATATTCGAAGAACACGCATGTGCGCAAGGTCTGCGTTCCTGGGGAATCCGACCAGCTGTGGGAAAATGCTGCCGCCTTGTGGCCGCGTCCTGTAACTACAACGTTCCAAAGGGAGCTCAGCAGCCCTTCCTGTTCAAAAGGCCAGCGGGGTTGTAATTGACACCCCCGCTGCAAAAATGTCCTGGGGATAGGCACTGGAAAAGAGCCCGAAACAGGATCGACTTGCAACAGGCGGTTTCAAGAGGTAAATTGAATTCACCATGCGTGTTTTGTTTTCCTTTGTGTTGTTTTCTAAGAAAGGCCCAGGAAATATGCTCCACGACCATGCGAATGGGAGAAATGGAAATTGAAACGCCTTTGCGGTTTCACCTGGCAGCTGTTAGGATTGCCAGTGTCAATACGTCTGGAAGCAATACCTTTGGGAGAGGGCCTGGAGAAAAGGGAAGCCTCCTAAGCCACTGGTGGTATTGCACCCTGGTAACAGGCACCACTGAAAACAATCAAGAGATTCCTGCCAAAGAAAAACAAAACCAGAGAGCCGGCCACATGATGTGGCAATCCACCTCCTGGCTGTCTTTGCGCAGTAAAGTATCAATTGGGGAGACCCGGGCTGGCCAGCGACCCCTGCGCACCTATTGACAAGAGCCAAGACTTGAAAGTAAAAACACAGTGTCATGGTGTGTGATCCTTTTAACGTCATGTTGGAGTCTGTTGGCTAGTATCTTGTTGAGGATTTTTGCATCTAAGTTCATCGGTGATATTGCTCTCCAGTTTTCTTTTCTTGTAGTATCTTTGTCTGGTTTGGGGATCAGGTGGATGGCTTCGTACAATGAGTTTGGGAGTGTTCTTTCCTCTGCAGTGTTTTGGAAGCGTTTGCAGAGCCATGTGTACTTTAGAGAGACACGGGCTCCCCAGCTGGCACTAGCCACCTATTGACAACAGCCAAGTCTTGATAGTAAAAACACAATGTCCATCCCCAGATGAATGGAAAGTGAAGAGATGGTACACATAGAGCATGGAATACTGCTCAGCCATGAAACACAATAAAATCCTGCCATTTCCAGCATCTTCGATAGATCCGGAGTACCCTGTACTCAGCATGCAACGTCCAACAGAGAAAGAGAAAATTCCAACGATAGCACGTATAGGTGGCATCTCAAAGTCGATACCAAGAAAGTAGAAAGCACAAACAGAGTCACAGATTTAGAACGCAAGTACAGGGTTTCGAGAGGGCAAAGGCATGCGGAGGTGGGTTGAATGAGGAGGGTGGGATTAACACATGCATTCTAATATGTATAAAGCAGACGATCCACAACCACCTACTACAAAGCACAGGGAGAGGTCGGCACCACCCTGGAGTAAGCTACGTGGGAAGAGAATGCGAAAGAGAATGGATGTGTATATATATACATACACGGAGAACTGAATCAAGGTGCTGCACAGCGAAAGTCAATACAGCATTGTAAATTCACTAGACACGGACAGAAATTAGAAACTCTATAAAAACCAAAATGATCGAGGTCCAGTACGTTCCTCTCAGGCCTCAGAGAGGTGTGCGGGTGTCACTTCCCTGGAGCGTGAGCAGGCTTGGGCACCAAAGTTGGAGTGTGGTCACAGTGAGGCAGGTCGGGGCGGGGGGGGGCGCACCAGAGAATTAACCCCTTTGGACCTGTGGTGCCTGGTCCCCTCCGGTTGGCAGCAGTCTCTCTAGATGTAGGTGTGCCCTCCTGCAGCTAAGCCAAGCCCACTGCAGCCAGAGGATGGTGGTCCGACATGCACAACAGCGTTCAAACATCACCTGGTGTCCAGGTCTCCTGCTGGTGGGGTTCCCGCCATTCACCTCCTTCCTTAGAGTCACCCCACTTGCCTCCGACAACACCCTCATCAGGAGGGGTTTGCAGGGGGTGAGATGAATCGAGAGTGGGAAGGATAAGTGGGAGAAGGAGTGAGACACAAGCCCTTAGGTGTCTGTCCGGACACGTTCCACTCTAATTCATATTCGAAGAACACGCATGTGCGCAAGGTCTGCGTTCCTGGGGAATCCGACCAGCTGTGGGAAAATGCTGCCGCCTTGTGGCCGCGTCCTGTAACTACAACGTTCCAAAGGGAGCTCAGCAGCCCTTCCTGTTCAAAAGGCCAGCGGGGTTGTAATTGACACCCCCGCTGCAAAAATGTCCTGGGGATAGGCACTGGAAAAGAGCCCGAAACAGGATCGACTTGCAACAGGCGGTTTCAAGAGGTAAATTGAATTCACCATGCGTGTTTTGTTTTCCTTTGTGTTGTTTTCTAAGAAAGGCCCAGGAAATATGCTCCACGACCATGCGAATGGGAGAAATGGAAATTGAAACGCCTTTGCGGTTTCACCTGGCAGCTGTTAGGATTGCCAGTGTCAATACGTCTGGAAGCAATACCTTTGGGAGAGGGCCTGGAGAAAAGGGAAGCCTCCTAAGCCACTGGTGGTATTGCACCCTGGTAACAGGCACCACTGAAAACAATCAAGAGATTCCTGCCAAAGAAAAACAAAACCAGAGAGCCGGCCACATGATGTGGCAATCCACCTCCTGGCTGTCTTTGCGCAGTAAAGTATCAATTGGGGAGACCCGGGCTGGCCAGCGACCCCTGCGCACCTATTGACAAGAGCCAAGACTTGAAAGTAAAAACACAGTGTCATGGTGTGTGATCCTTTTAACGTCATGTTGGAGTCTGTTGGCTAGTATCTTGTTGAGGATTTTTGCATCTAAGTTCATCGGTGATATTGCTCTCCAGTTTTCTTTTCTTGTAGTATCTTTGTCTGGTTTGGGGATCAGGTGGATGGCTTCGTACAATGAGTTTGGGAGTGTTCTTTCCTCTGCAGTGTTTTGGAAGCGTTTGCAGAGCCATGTGTACTTTAGAGAGACACGGGCTCCCCAGCTGGCACTAGCCACCTATTGACAACAGCCAAGTCTTGATAGTAAAAACACAATGTCCATCCCCAGATGAATGGAAAGTGAAGAGATGGTACACATAGAGCATGGAATACTGCTCAGCCATGAAACACAATAAAATCCTGCCATTTCCAGCATCTTCGATAGATCCGGAGTACCCTGTACTCAGCATGCAACGTCCAACAGAGAAAGAGAAAATTCCAACGATAGCACGTATAGGTGGCATCTCAAAGTCGATACCAAGAAAGTAGAAAGCACAAACAGAGTCACAGATTTAGAACGCAAGTACAGGGTTTCGAGAGGGCAAAGGCATGCGGAGGTGGGTTGAATGAGGAGGGTGGGATTAACACATGCATTCTAATATGTATAAAGCAGACGATCCACAACCACCTACTACAAAGCACAGGGAGAGGTCGGCACCACCCTGGAGTAAGCTACGTGGGAAGAGAATGCGAAAGAGAATGGATGTGTATATATATACATACACGGAGAACTGAATCAAGGTGCTGCACAGCGAAAGTCAATACAGCATTGTAAATTCACTAGACACGGACAGAAATTAGAAACTCTATAAAAACCAAAATGATCGAGGTCCAGTACGTTCCTCTCAGGCCTCAGAGAGGTGTGCGGGTGTCACTTCCCTGGAGCGTGAGCAGGCTTGGGCACCAAAGTTGGAGTGTGGTCACAGTGAGGCAGGTCGGGGCGGGGGGGGGCGCACCAGAGAATTAACCCCTTTGGACCTGTGGTGCCTGGTCCCCTCCGGTTGGCAGCAGTCTCTCTAGATGTAGGTGTGCCCTCCTGCAGCTAAGCCAAGCCCACTGCAGCCAGAGGATGGTGGTCCGACATGCACAACAGCGTTCAAACATCACCTGGTGTCCAGGTCTCCTGCTGGTGGGGTTCCCGCCATTCACCTCCTTCCTTAGAGTCACCCCACTTGCCTCCGACAACACCCTCATCAGGAGGGGTTTGCAGGGGGTGAGATGAATCGAGAGTGGGAAGGATAAGTGGGAGAAGGAGTGAGACACAAGCCCTTAGGTGTCTGTCCGGACACGTTCCACTCTAATTCATATTCGAAGAACACGCATGTGCGCAAGGTCTGCGTTCCTGGGGAATCCGACCAGCTGTGGGAAAATGCTGCCGCCTTGTGGCCGCGTCCTGTAACTACAACGTTCCAAAGGGAGCTCAGCAGCCCTTCCTGTTCAAAAGGCCAGCGGGGTTGTAATTGACACCCCCGCTGCAAAAATGTCCTGGGGATAGGCACTGGAAAAGAGCCCGAAACAGGATCGACTTGCAACAGGCGGTTTCAAGAGGTAAATTGAATTCACCATGCGTGTTTTGTTTTCCTTTGTGTTGTTTTCTAAGAAAGGCCCAGGAAATATGCTCCACGACCATGCGAATGGGAGAAATGGAAATTGAAACGCCTTTGCGGTTTCACCTGGCAGCTGTTAGGATTGCCAGTGTCAATACGTCTGGAAGCAATACCTTTGGGAGAGGGCCTGGAGAAAAGGGAAGCCTCCTAAGCCACTGGTGGTATTGCACCCTGGTAACAGGCACCACTGAAAACAATCAAGAGATTCCTGCCAAAGAAAAACAAAACCAGAGAGCCGGCCACATGATGTGGCAATCCACCTCCTGGCTGTCTTTGCGCAGTAAAGTATCAATTGGGGAGACCCGGGCTGGCCAGCGACCCCTGCACACCTATTGACAAGAGCCAAGACTTGAAAGTAAAAACACAGTGTCATGGTGTGTGATCCTTTTAACGTCATGTTGGAGTCTGTTGGCTAGTATCTTGTTGAGGATTTTTGCATCTAAGTTCATCGGTGATATTGCTCTCCAGTTTTCTTTTCTTGTAGTATCTTTGTCTGGTTTGGGGATCAGGTGGATGGCTTCGTACAATGAGTTTGGGAGTGTTCTTTCCTCTGCAGTGTTTTGGAAGCGTTTGCAGAGCCATGTGTACTTTAGAGAGACACGGGCTCCCCAGCTGGCACTAGCCACCTATTGACAACAGCCAAGTCTTGATAGTAAAAACACAATGTCCATCCCCAGATGAATGGAAAGTGAAGAGATGGTACACATAGAGCATGGAATACTGCTCAGCCATGAAACACAATAAAATCCTGCCATTTCCAGCATCTTCGATAGATCCGGAGTACCCTGTACTCAGCATGCAACGTCCAACAGAGAAAGAGAAAATTCCAACGATAGCACGTATAGGTGGCATCTCAAAGTCGATACCAAGAAAGTAGAAAGCACAAACAGAGTCACAGATTTAGAACGCAAGTACAGGGTTTCGAGAGGGCAAAGGCATGCGGAGGTGGGTTGAATGAGGAGGGTGGGATTAACACATGCATTCTAATATGTATAAAGCAGACGATCCACAACCACCTACTACAAAGCACAGGGAGAGGTCGGCACCACCCTGGAGTAAGCTACGTGGGAAGAGAATGTGAAAGAGAATGGATGTGTATATATATACATACACGGAGAACTGAATCAAGGTGCTGCACAGCGAAAGTCAATACAGCATTGTAAATTCACTAGACACGGACAGAAATTAGAAACTCTATAAAAACCAAAATGATCGAGGTCCAGTACGTTCCTCTCAGGCCTCAGAGAGGTGTGCGGGTGTCACTTCCCTGGAGCGTGAGCAGGCTTGGGCACCAAAGTTGGAGTGTGGTCACAGTGAGGCAGGTCGGGGCGGGGGGGGGCGCACCAGAGAATTAACCCCTTTGGACCTGTGGTGCCTGGTCCCCTCCGGTTGGCAGCAGTCTCTCTAGATGTAGGTGTGCCCTCCTGCAGCTAAGCCAAGCCCACTGCAGCCAGAGGATGGTGGTCCGACATGCACAACAGCGTTCAAACATCACCTGGTGTCCAGGTCTCCTGCTGGTGGGGTTCCCGCCATTCACCTCCTTCCTTAGAGTCACCCCACTTGCCTCCGACAACACCCTCATCAGGAGGGGTTTGCAGGGGGTGAGATGAATCGAGAGTGGGAAGGATAAGTGGGAGAAGGAGTGAGACACAAGCCCTTAGGTGTCTGTCCGGACACGTTCCACTCTAATTCATATTCGAAGAACACGCATGTGCGCAAGGTCTGCGTTCCTGGGGAATCCGACCAGCTGTGGGAAAATGCTGCCGCCTTGTGGCCGCATCCTGTAACTACAACGTTCCAAAGGGAGCTCAGCAGCCCTTCCTGTTCAAAAGGCCAGCGGGGTTGTAATTGACACCCCCGCTGCAAAAATGTCCTGGGGATAGGCACTGGAAAAGAGCCCGAAACAGGATCGACTTGCAACAGGCGGTTTCAAGAGGTAAATTGAATTCACCATGCGTGTTTTGTTTTCCTTTGTGTTGTTTTCTAAGAAAGGCCCAGGAAATATGCTCCACGACCATGCGAATGGGAGAAATGGAAATTGAAACGCCTTTGCGGTTTCACCTGGCAGCTGTTAGGATTGCCAGTGTCAATACGTCTGGAAGCAATACCTTTGGGAGAGGGCCTGGAGAAAAGGGAAGCCTCCTAAGCCACTGGTGGTATTGCACCCTGGTAACAGGCACCACTGAAAACAATCAAGAGATTCCTGCCAAAGAAAAACAAAACCAGAGAGCCGGCCACATGATGTGGCAATCCACCTCCTGGCTGTCTTTGCGCAGTAAAGTATCAATTGGGGAGACCCGGGCTGGCCAGCGACCCCTGCACACCTATTGACAAGAGCCAAGACTTGAAAGTAAAAACACAGTGTCATGGTGTGTGATCCTTTTAACGTCATGCTGGAGTCTGTTGGCTAGTATCTTGTTGAGGATTTTTGCATCTAAGTTCATCGGTGATATTGCTCTCCAGTTTTCTTTTCTTGTAGTATCTTTGTCTGGTTTGGGGATCAGGTGGATGGCTTCGTACAATGAGTTTGGGAGTGTTCTTTCCTCTGCAGTGTTTTGGAAGCGTTTGCAGAGCCATGTGTACTTTAGAGAGACACGGGCTCCCCAGCTGGCACTAGCCACCTATTGACAACAGCCAAGTCTTGATAGTAAAAACACAATGTCCATCCCCAGATGAATGGAAAGTGAAGAGATGGTACACATAGAGCATGGAATACTGCTCAGCCATGAAACACAATAAAATCCTGCCATTTCCAGCATCTACGATAGATCCGGAGTACCCTGTACTCAGCATGCAACGTCCAACAGAGAAAGAGAAAATTCCAACGATAGCACGTATAGGTGGCATCTCAAAGTCGATACCAAGAAAGTAGAAAGCACAAACAGAGTCACAGATTTAGAACGCAAGTACAGGGTTTCGAGAGGGCAAAGGCATGCGGAGGTGGGTTGAATGAGGAGGGTGGGATTAACACATGCATTCTAATATGTATAAAGCAGACGATCCACAACCACCTACTACAAAGCACAGGGAGAGGTCGGCACCACCCTGGAGTAAGCTACGTGGGAAGAGAATGCGAAAGAGAATGGATGTGTATATATATACATACACGGAGAACTGAATCAAGGTGCTGCACAGCGAAAGTCAATACAGCATTGTAAATTCACTAGACACGGACAGAAATTAGAAACTCTATAAAAACCAAAATGATCGAGGTCCAGTACGTTCCTCTCAGGCCTCAGAGAGGTGTGCGGGTGTCACTTCCCTGGAGCGTGAGCAGGCTTGGGCACCAAAGTTGGAGTGTGGTCACAGTGAGGCAGGTCGGGGCGGGGGGGGGGGCGCACCAGAGAATTAACCCCTTTGGACCTGTGGTGCCTGGTCCCCTCCGGTTGGCAGCAGTCTCTCTAGATGTAGGTGTGCCCTCCTGCAGCTAAGCCAAGCCCACTGCAGCCAGAGGATGGTGGTCCGACATGCACAACAGCATTCAAACATCACCTGGTGTCCAGGTCTCCTGCTGGTGGGGTTCCCGCCATTCACCTCCTTCCTTAGAGTCACCCCACTTGCCTCCGACAACACCCTCATCAGGAGGGGTTTGCAGGGGGTGAGATGAATCGAGAGTGGGAAGGATAAGTGGGAGAAGGAGTGAGACACAAGCCCTTAGGTGTCTGTCCGGACACGTTCCACTCTAATTCATATTCGAAGAACACGCATGTGCGCAAGGTCTGCGTTCCTGGGGAATCCGACCAGCTGTGGGAAAATGCTGCCGCCTTGTGGCCGCGTCCTGTAACTACAACGTTCCAAAGGGAGCTCAGCAGCCCTTCCTGTTCAAAAGGCCAGCGGGGTTGTAATTGACACCCCCGCTGCAAAAATGTCCTGGGGATAGGCACTGGAAAAGAGCCCGAAACAGGATCGACTTGCAACAGGCGGTTTCAAGAGGTAAATTGAATTCACCATGCGTGTTTTGTTTTCTAAGAAAGGCCCAGGAAATATGCTCCACGACCATGCGAATGGGAGAAATGGAAATTGAAACGCCTTTGCGGTTTCACCTGGCAGCTGTTAGGATTGCCAGTGTCAATACGTCTGGAAGCAATACCTTTGGGAGAGGGCCTGGAGAAAAGGGAAGCCTCCTAAGCCACTGGTGGTATTGCACCCTGGTAACAGGCACCACTGAAAACAATCAAGAGATTCCTGCCAAAGAAAAACAAAACCAGAGAGCCGGCCACATGATGTGGCAATCCACCTCCTGGCTGTCTTTGCGCAGTAAAGTATCAATTGGGGAGACCCGGGCTGGCCAGCGACCCCTGCACACCTATTGACAAGAGCCAAGACTTGAAAGTAAAAACACAGTGTCATGGTGTGTGATCCTTTTAACGTCATGTTGGAGTCTGTTGGCTAGTATCTTGTTGAGGATTTTTGCATCTAAGTTCATCGGTGATATTGCTCTCCAGTTTTCTTTTCTTGTAGTATCTTTGTCTGGTTTGGGGATCAGGTGGATGGCTTCGTACAATGAGTTTGGGAGTGTTCTTTCCTCTGCAGTGTTTTGGAAGCGTTTGCAGAGCCATGTGTACTTTAGAGAGACACGGGCTCCCCAGCTGGCACTAGCCACCTATTGACAACAGCCAAGTCTTGATAGTAAAAACACAATGTCCATCCCCAGATGAATGGAAAGTGAAGAGATGGTACACATAGAGCATGGAATACTGCTCAGCCATGAAACACAATAAAATCCTGCCATTTCCAGCATCTTCGATAGATCCGGAGTACCCTGTACTCAGCATGCAACGTCCAACAGAGAAAGAGAAAATTCCAACGATAGCACGTATAGGTGGCATCTCAAAGTCGATACCAAGAAAGTAGAAAGCACAAACAGAGTCACAGATTTAGAACGCAAGTACAGGGTTTCGAGAGGGCAAAGGCATGCGGAGGTGGGTTGAATGAGGAGGGTGGGATTAACACATGCATTCTAATATGTATAAAGCAGACGATCCACAACCACCTACTACAAAGCACAGGGAGAGGTCGGCACCACCCTGGAGTAAGCTACGTGGGAAGAGAATGTGAAAGAGAATGGATGTGTATATATATACATACACGGAGAACTGAATCAAGGTGCTGCACAGCGAAAGTCAATACAGCATTGTAAATTCACTAGACACGGACAGAAATTAGAAACTCTATAAAAACCAAAATGATCGAGGTCCAGTACGTTCCTCTCAGGCCTCAGAGAGGTGTGCGGGTGTCACTTCCCTGGAGCGTGAGCAGGCTTGGGCACCAAAGTTGGAGTGTGGTCACAGTGAGGCAGGTCGGGGCGGGGGGGGGCGCACCAGAGAATTAACCCCTTTGGACCTGTGGTGCCTGGTCCCCTCCGGTTGGCAGCAGTCTCTCTAGATGTAGGTGTGCCCTCCTGCAGCTAAGCCAAGCCCACTGCAGCCAGAGGATGGTGGTCCGACATGCACAACAGCGTTCAAACATCACCTGGTGTCCAGGTCTCCTGCTGGTGGGGTTCCCGCCATTCACCTCCTTCCTTAGAGTCACCCCACTTGCCTCCGACAACACCCTCATCAGGAGGGGTTTGCAGGGGGTGAGATGAATCGAGAGTGGGAAGGATAAGTGGGAGAAGGAGTGAGACACAAGCCCTTAGGTGTCTGTCCGGACACGTTCCACTCTAATTCATATTCGAAGAACACGCATGTGCGCAAGGTCTGCGTTCCTGGGGAATCCGACCAGCTGTGGGAAAATGCTGCCGCCTTGTGGCCGCGTCCTGTAACTACAACGTTCCAAAGGGAGCTCAGCAGCCCTTCCTGTTCAAAAGGCCAGCGGGGTTGTAATTGACACCCCCGCTGCAAAAATGTCCTGGGGATAGGCACTGGAAAAGAGCCCGAAACAGGATCGACTTGCAACAGGCGGTTTCAAGAGGTAAATTGAATTCACCATGCGTGTTTTGTTTTCCTTTGTGTTGTTTTCTAAGAAAGGCCCAGGAAATATGCTCCACGACCATGCGAATGGGAGAAATGGAAATTGAAACGCCTTTGCGGTTTCACCTGGCAGCTGTTAGGATTGCCAGTGTCAATACGTCTGGAAGCAATACCTTTGGGAGAGGGCCTGGAGAAAAGGGAAGCCTCCTAAGCCACTGGTGGTATTGCACCCTGGTAACAGGCACCACTGAAAACAATCAAGAGATTCCTGCCAAAGAAAAACAAAACCAGAGAGCCGGCCACATGATGTGGCAATCCACCTCCTGGCTGTCTTTGCGCAGTAAAGTATCAATTGGGGAGACCCGGGCTGGCCAGCGACCCCTGCACACCTATTGACAAGAGCCAAGACTTGAAAGTAAAAACACAGTGTCATGGTGTGTGATCCTTTTAACGTCATGTTGGAGTCTGTTGGCTAGTATCTTGTTGAGGATTTTTGCATCTAAGTTCATCGGTGATATTGCTCTCCAGTTTTCTTTTCTTGTAGTATCTTTGTCTGGTTTGGGGATCAGGTGGATGGCTTCGTACAATGAGTTTGGGAGTGTTCTTTCCTCTGCAGTGTTTTGGAAGCGTTTGCAGAGCCATGTGTACTTTAGAGAGACACGGGCTCCCCAGCTGGCACTAGCCACCTATTGACAACAGCCAAGTCTTGATAGTAAAAACACAATGTCCATCCCCAGATGAATGGAAAGTGAAGAGATGGTACACATAGAGCATGGAATACTGCTCAGCCATGAAACACAATAAAATCCTGCCATTTCCAGCATCTTCGATAGATCCGGAGTACCCTGTACTCAGCATGCAACGTCCAACAGAGAAAGAGAAAATTCCAACGATAGCACGTATAGGTGGCATCTCAAAGTCGATACCAAGAAAGTAGAAAGCACAAACAGAGTCACAGATTTAGAACGCAAGTACAGGGTTTCGAGAGGGCAAAGGCATGCGGAGGTGGGTTGAATGAGGAGGGTGGGATTAACACATGCATTCTAATATGTATAAAGCAGACGATCCACAACCACCTACTACAAAGCACAGGGAGAGGTCGGCACCACCCTGGAGTAAGCTACGTGGGAAGAGAATGCGAAAGAGAATGGATGTGTATATATATACATACACGGAGAACTGAATCAAGGTGCTGCACAGCGAAAGTCAATACAGCATTGTAAATTCACTAGACATGGACAGAAATTAGAAACTCTATAAAAACCAAAATGATCGAGGTCCAGTACGTTCCTCTCAGGCCTCAGAGAGGTGTGCGGGTGTCACTTCCCTGGAGCGTGAGCAGGCTTGGGCACCAAAGTTGGAGTGTGGTCACAGTGAGGCAGGTCGGGGCGGGGGGGGGGGGCGCACCAGAGAATTAACCCCTTTGGACCTGTGGTGCCTGGTCCCCTCCGGTTGGCAGCAGTCTCTCTAGATGTAGGTGTGCCCTCCTGCAGCTAAGCCAAGCCCACTGCAGCCAGAGGATGGTGGTCCGACATGCACAACAGCATTCAAACATCACCTGGTGTCCAGGTCTCCTGCTGGTGGGGTTCCCGCCATTCACCTCCTTCCTTAGAGTCACCCCACTTGCCTCCGACAACACCCTCATCAGGAGGGGTTTGCAGGGGGTGAGATGAATCGAGAGTGGGAAGGATAAGTGGGAGAAGGAGTGAGACACAAGCCCTTAGGTGTCTGTCCGGACACGTTCCACTCTAATTCATATTCGAAGAACACGCATGTGCGCAAGGTCTGCGTTCCTGGGGAATCCGACCAGCTGTGGGAAAATGCTGCCGCCTTGTGGCCGCGTCCTGTAACTACAACGTTCCAAAGGGAGCTCAGCAGCCCTTCCTGTTCAAAAGGCCAGCGGGGTTGTAATTGACACCCCCGCTGCAAAAATGTCCTGGGGATAGGCACTGGAAAAGAGCCCGAAACAGGATCGACTTGCAACAGGCGGTTTCAAGAGGTAAATTGAATTCACCATGCGTGTTTTGTTTTCTAAGAAAGGCCCAGGAAATATGCTCCACGACCATGCGAATGGGAGAAATGGAAATTGAAACGCCTTTGCGGTTTCACCTGGCAGCTGTTAGGATTGCCAGTGTCAATACGTCTGGAAGCAATACCTTTGGGAGAGGGCCTGGAGAAAAGGGAAGCCTCCTAAGCCACTGGTGGTATTGCACCCTGGTAACAGGCACCACTGAAAACAATCAAGAGATTCCTGCCAAAGAAAAACAAAACCAGAGAGCCGGCCACATGATGTGGCAATCCACCTCCTGGCTGTCTTTGCGCAGTAAAGTATCAATTGGGGAGACCCGGGCTGGCCAGCGACCCCTGCACACCTATTGACAAGAGCCAAGACTTGAAAGTAAAAACACAGTGTCATGGTGTGTGATCCTTTTAACGTCATGTTGGAGTCTGTTGGCTAGTATCTTGTTGAGGATTTTTGCATCTAAGTTCATCGGTGATATTGCTCTCCAGTTTTCTTTTCTTGTAGTATCTTTGTCTGGTTTGGGGATCAGGTGGATGGCTTCGTACAATGAGTTTGGGAGTGTTCTTTCCTCTGCAGTGTTTTGGAAGCGTTTGCAGAGCCATGTGTACTTTAGAGAGACACGGGCTCCCCAGCTGGCACTAGCCACCTATTGACAACAGCCAAGTCTTGATAGTAAAAACACAATGTCCATCCCCAGATGAATGGAAAGTGAAGAGATGGTACACATAGAGCATGGAATACTGCTCAGCCATGAAACACAATAAAATCCTGCCATTTCCAGCATCTTCGATAGATCCGGAGTACCCTGTACTCAGCATGCAACGTCCAACAGAGAAAGAGAAAATTCCAACGATAGCACGTATAGGTGGCATCTCAAAGTCGATACCAAGAAAGTAGAAAGCACAAACAGAGTCACAGATTTAGAACGCAAGTACAGGGTTTCGAGAGGGCAAAGGCATGCGGAGGTGGGTTGAATGAGGAGGGTGGGATTAACACATGCATTCTAATATGTATAAAGCAGACGATCCACAACCACCTACTACAAAGCACAGGGAGAGGTCGGCACCACCCTGGAGTAAGCTACGTGGGAAGAGAATGCGAAAGAGAATGGATGTGTATATATATACATACACGGAGAACTGAATCAAGGTGCTGCACAGCGAAAGTCAATACAGCATTGTAAATTCACTAGACACGGACAGAAATTAGAAACTCTATAAAAACCAAAATGATCGAGGTCCAGTACGTTCCTCTCAGGCCTCAGAGAGGTGTGCGGGTGTCACTTCCCTGGAGCGTGAGCAGGCTTGGGCACCAAAGTTGGAGTGTGGTCACAGTGAGGCAGGTCGGGGCGGGGGGGGGGCGCACCAGAGAATTAACCCCTTTGGACCTGTGGTGCCTGGTCCCCTCCGGTTGGCAGCAGTCTCTCTAGATGTAGGTGTGCCCTCCTGCAGCTAAGCCAAGCCCACTGCAGCCAGAGGATGGTGGTCCGACATGCACAACAGCGTTCAAACATCACCTGGTGTCCAGGTCTCCTGCTGGTGGGGTTCCCGCCATTCACCTCCTTCCTTAGAGTCACCCCACTTGCCTCCGACAACACCCTCATCAGGAGGGGTTTGCAGGGGGTGAGATGAATCGAGAGTGGGAAGGATAAGTGGGAGAAGGAGTGAGACACAAGCCCTTAGGTGTCTGTCCGGACACGTTCCACTCTAATTCATATTCGAAGAACACGCATGTGCGCAAGGTCTGCGTTCCTGGGGAATCCGACCAGCTGTGGGAAAATGCTGCCGCCTTGTGGCCGCGTCCTGTAACTACAACGTTCCAAAGGGAGCTCAGCAGCCCTTCCTGTTCAAAAGGCCAGCGGGGTTGTAATTGACACCCCCGCTGCAAAAATGTCCTGGGGATAGGCACTGGAAAAGAGCCCGAAACAGGATCGACTTGCAACAGGCGGTTTCAAGAGGTAAATTGAATTCACCATGCGTGTTTTGTTTTCCTTTGTGTTGTTTTCTAAGAAAGGCCCAGGAAATATGCTCCACGACCATGCGAATGGGAGAAATGGAAATTGAAACGCCTTTGCGGTTTCACCTGGCAGCTGTTAGGATTGCCAGTGTCAATACGTCTGGAAGCAATACCTTTGGGAGAGGGCCTGGAGAAAAGGGAAGCCTCCTAAGCCACTGGTGGTATTGCACCCTGGTAACAGGCACCACTGAAAACAATCAAGAGATTCCTGCCAAAGAAAAACAAAACCAGAGAGCCGGCCACATGATGTGGCAATCCACCTCCTGGCTGTCTTTGCGCAGTAAAGTATCAATTGGGGAGACCCGGGCTGGCCAGCGACCCCTGCACACCTATTGACAAGAGCCAAGACTTGAAAGTAAAAACACAGTGTCATGGTGTGTGATCCTTTTAACGTCATGTTGGAGTCTGTTGGCTAGTATCTTGTTGAGGATTTTTGCATCTAAGTTCATCGGTGATATTGCTCTCCAGTTTTCTTTTCTTGTAGTATCTTTGTCTGGTTTGGGGATCAGGTGGATGGCTTCGTACAATGAGTTTGGGAGTGTTCTTTCCTCTGCAGTGTTTTGGAAGCGTTTGCAGAGCCATGTGTACTTTAGAGAGACACGGGCTCCCCAGCTGGCACTAGCCACCTATTGACAACAGCCAAGTCTTGATAGTAAAAACACAATGTCCATCCCCAGATGAATGGAAAGTGAAGAGATGGTACACATAGAGCATGGAATACTGCTCAGCCATGAAACACAATAAAATCCTGCCATTTCCAGCATCTTCGATAGATCCGGAGTACCCTGTACTCAGCATGCAACGTCCAACAGAGAAAGAGAAAATTCCAACGATAGCACGTATAGGTGGCATCTCAAAGTCGATACCAAGAAAGTAGAAAGCACAAACAGAGTCACAGATTTAGAACGCAAGTACAGGGTTTCGAGAGGGCAAAGGCATGCGGAGGTGGGTTGAATGAGGAGGGTGGGATTAACACATGCATTCTAATATGTATAAAGCAGACGATCCACAACCACCTACTACAAAGCACAGGGAGAGGTCGGCACCACCCTGGAGTAAGCTACGTGGGAAGAGAATGCGAAAGAGAATGGATGTGTATATATATACATACACGGAGAACTGAATCAAGGTGCTGCACAGCGAAAGTCAATACAGCATTGTAAATTCACTAGACACGGACAGAAATTAGAAACTCTATAAAAACCAAAATGATCGAGGTCCAGTACGTTCCTCTCAGGCCTCAGAGAGGTGTGCGGGTGTCACTTCCCTGGAGCGTGAGCAGGCTTGGGCACCAAAGTTGGAGTGTGGTCACAGTGAGGCAGGTCGGGGCGGGGGGGGGGGCGCACCAGAGAATTAACCCCTTTGGACCTGTGGTGCCTGGTCCCCTCCGGTTGGCAGCAGTCTCTCTAGATGTAGGTGTGCCCTCCTGCAGCTAAGCCAAGCCCACTGCAGCCAGAGGATGGTGGTCCGACATGCACAACAGCATTCAAACATCACCTGGTGTCCAGGTCTCCTGCTGGTGGGGTTCCCGCCATTCACCTCCTTCCTTAGAGTCACCCCACTTGCCTCCGACAACACCCTCATCAGGAGGGGTTTGCAGGGGGTGAGATGAATCGAGAGTGGGAAGGATAAGTGGGAGAAGGAGTGAGACACAAGCCCTTAGGTGTCTGTCCGGACACGTTCCACTCTAATTCATATTCGAAGAACACGCATGTGCGCAAGGTCTGCGTTCCTGGGGAATCCGACCAGCTGTGGGAAAATGCTGCCGCCTTGTGGCCGCGTCCTGTAACTACAACGTTCCAAAGGGAGCTCAGCAGCCCTTCCTGTTCAAAAGGCCAGCGGGGTTGTAATTGACACCCCCGCTGCAAAAATGTCCTGGGGATAGGCACTGGAAAAGAGCCCGAAACAGGATCGACTTGCAACAGGCGGTTTCAAGAGGTAAATTGAATTCACCATGCGTGTTTTGTTTTCTAAGAAAGGCCCAGGAAATATGCTCCACGACCATGCGAATGGGAGAAATGGAAATTGAAACGCCTTTGCGGTTTCACCTGGCAGCTGTTAGGATTGCCAGTGTCAATACGTCTGGAAGCAATACCTTTGGGAGAGGGCCTGGAGAAAAGGGAAGCCTCCTAAGCCACTGGTGGTATTGCACCCTGGTAACAGGCACCACTGAAAACAATCAAGAGATTCCTGCCAAAGAAAAACAAAACCAGAGAGCCGGCCACATGATGTGGCAATCCACCTCCTGGCTGTCTTTGCGCAGTAAAGTATCAATTGGGGAGACCCGGGCTGGCCAGCGACCCCTGCACACCTATTGACAAGAGCCAAGACTTGAAAGTAAAAACACAGTGTCATGGTGTGTGATCCTTTTAACGTCATGTTGGAGTCTGTTGGCTAGTATCTTGTTGAGGATTTTTGCATCTAAGTTCATCGGTGATATTGCTCTCCAGTTTTCTTTTCTTGTAGTATCTTTGTCTGGTTTGGGGATCAGGTGGATGGCTTCGTACAATGAGTTTGGGAGTGTTCTTTCCTCTGCAGTGTTTTGGAAGCGTTTGCAGAGCCATGTGTACTTTAGAGAGACACGGGCTCCCCAGCTGGCACTAGCCACCTATTGACAACAGCCAAGTCTTGATAGTAAAAACACAATGTCCATCCCCAGATGAATGGAAAGTGAAGAGATGGTACACATAGAGCATGGAATACTGCTCAGCCATGAAACACAATAAAATCCTGCCATTTCCAGCATCTTCGATAGATCCGGAGTACCCTGTACTCAGCATGCAACGTCCAACAGAGAAAGAGAAAATTCCAACGATAGCACGTATAGGTGGCATCTCAAAGTCGATACCAAGAAAGTAGAAAGCACAAACAGAGTCACAGATTTAGAACGCAAGTACAGGGTTTCGAGAGGGCAAAGGCATGCGGAGGTGGGTTGAATGAGGAGGGTGGGATTAACACATGCATTCTAATATGTATAAAGCAGACGATCCACAACCACCTACTACAAAGCACAGGGAGAGGTCGGCACCACCCTGGAGTAAGCTACGTGGGAAGAGAATGCGAAAGAGAATGGATGTGTATATATATACATACACGGAGAACTGAATCAAGGTGCTGCACAGCGAAAGTCAATACAGCATTGTAAATTCACTAGACACGGACAGAAATTAGAAACTCTATAAAAACCAAAATGATCGAGGTCCAGTACGTTCCTCTCAGGCCTCAGAGAGGTGTGCGGGTGTCACTTCCCTGGAGCGTGAGCAGGCTTGGGCACCAAAGTTGGAGTGTGGTCACAGTGAGGCAGGTCGGGGCGGGGGGGGGGCGCACCAGAGAATTAACCCCTTTGGACCTGTGGTGCCTGGTCCCCTCCGGTTGGCAGCAGTCTCTCTAGATGTAGGTGTGCCCTCCTGCAGCTAAGCCAAGCCCACTGCAGCCAGAGGATGGTGGTCCGACATGCACAACAGCATTCAAACATCACCTGGTGTCCAGGTCTCCTGCTGGTGGGGTTCCCGCCATTCACCTCCTTCCTTAGAGTCACCCCACTTGCCTCCGACAACACCCTCATCAGGAGGGGTTTGCAGGGGGTGAGATGAATCGAGAGTGGGAAGGATAAGTGGGAGAAGGAGTGAGACACAAGCCCTTAGGTGTCTGTCCGGACACGTTCCACTCTAATTCATATTCGAAGAACACGCATGTGCGCAAGGTCTGCGTTCCTGGGGAATCCGACCAGCTGTGGGAAAATGCTGCCGCCTTGTGGCCGCGTCCTGTAACTACAACGTTCCAAAGGGAGCTCAGCAGCCCTTCCTGTTCAAAAGGCCAGCGGGGTTGTAATTGACACCCCCGCTGCAAAAATGTCCTGGGGATAGGCACTGGAAAAGAGCCCGAAACAGGATCGACTTGCAACAGGTGGTTTCAAGAGGTAAATTGAATTCACCATGCGTGTTTTGTTTTCTAAGAAAGGCCCAGGAAATATGCTCCACGACCATGCGAATGGGAGAAATGGAAATTGAAACGCCTTTGCGATTTCACCTGGCAGCTGTTAGGATTGCCAGTGTCAATACGTCTGGAAGCAATACCTTTGGGAGAGGGCCTGGAGAAAAGGGAAGCCTCCTAAGCCACTGGTGGTATTGCACCCTGGTAACAGGCACCACTGAAAACAATCAAGAGATTCCTGCCAAAGAAAAACAAAACCAGAGAGCCGGCCACATGATGTGGCAATCCACCTCCTGGCTGTCTTTGCGCAGTAAAGTATCAATTGGGGAGACCCGGGCTGGCCAGCGACCCCTGCACACCTATTGACAAGAGCCAAGACTTGAAAGTAAAAACACAGTGTCATGGTGTGTGATCCTTTTAACGTCATGTTGGAGTCTGTTGGCTAGTATCTTGTTGAGGATTTTTGCATCTAAGTTCATCGGTGATATTGCTCTCCAGTTTTCTTTTCTTGTAGTATCTTTGTCTGGTTTGGGGATCAGGTGGATGGCTTCGTACAATGAGTTTGGGAGTGTTCTTTCCTCTGCAGTGTTTTGGAAGCGTTTGCAGAGCCATGTGTACTTTAGAGAGACACGGGCTCCCCAGCTGGCACTAGCCACCTATTGACAACAGCCAAGTCTTGATAGTAAAAACACAATGTCCATCCCCAGATGAATGGAAAGTGAAGAGATGGTACACATAGAGCATGGAATACTGCTCAGCCATGAAACACAATAAAATCCTGCCATTTCCAGCATCTTCGATAGATCCGGAGTACCCTGTACTCAGCATGCAACGTCCAACAGAGAAAGAGAAAATTCCAACGATAGCACGTATAGGTGACATCTCAAAGTCGATACCAAGAAGGTAGAAAGCACAAACAGAGTCACAGATTTAGAACACAAGTACAGGGTTTCGAGAGGGCAAAGGCATGCGGAGGTGGGTTGAATGAGGAGGGTGGGATTAACACATGCATTCTAATATGTATAAAGCAGACGATCCACAACCACCTACTACAAAGCACAGGGAGAGGTCGGCACCACCCTGGAGTAAGCTACGTGGGAAGAGAATGCGAAAGAGAATGGATGTGTATATATATACATACACGGAGAACTGAATCAAGGTGCTGCACAGCGAAAGTCAATACAGCATTGTAAATTCACTAGACACGGACAGAAATTAGAAACTCTATAAAAACCAAAATGATCGAGGTCCAGTACGTTCCTCTCAGGCCTCAGAGAGGTGTGCGGGTGTCACTTCCCTGGAGCGTGAGCAGGCTTGGGCACCAAAGTTGGAGTGTGGTCACAGTGAGGCAGGTCGGGGCGGAGGGGGGGGCGCACCAGAGAATTAACCCCTTTGGACCTGTGGTGCCTGGTCCCCTCCGGTTGGCAGCAGTCTCTCTAGATGTAGGTGTGCCCTCCTGCAGCTAAGCCAAGCCCACTGCAGCCAGAGGATGGTGGTCCGACATGCACAACAGCGTTCAAACATCACCTGGTGTCCAGGTCTCCTGCTGGTGGGGTTCCCGCCATTCACCTCCTTCCTTAGAGTCACCCCACTTGCCTCCGACAACAGCCTCATCAGGAGGGGTTTGCAGGGGGTGAGATGAATCGAGAGTGGGAAGGATAAGTGGGAGAAGGAGTGAGACACAAGCCCTTAGGTGTCTGTCCGGACACGTTCCACTCTAATTCATATTCGAAGAACACGCATGTGCGCAAGGTCTGCGTTCCTGGGGAATCCGACCAGCTGTGGGAAAATGCTGCCGCCTTGTGGCCGCGTCCTGTAACTACAACGTTCCAAAGGGAGCTCAGCAGCCCTTCCTGTTCAAAAGGCCAGCGGGGTTGTAATTGACACCCCCGCTGCAAAAATGTCCTGGGGATAGGCACTGGAAAAGAGCCCGAAACAGGATCGACTTGCAACAGGCGGTTTCAAGAGGTAAATTGAATTCACCATGCGTGTTTTGTTTTCCTTTGTGTTGTTTTCTAAGAAAGGCCCAGGAAATATGCTCCACGACCATGCGAATGGGAGAAATGGAAATTGAAACGCCTTTGCGGTTTCACCTGGCAGCTGTTAGGATTGCCAGTGTCAATACGTCTGGAAGCAATACCTTTGGGAGAGGGCCTGGAGAAAAGGGAAGCCTCCTAAGCCACTGGTGGTATTGCACCCTGGTAACAGGCACCACTGAAAACAATCAAGAGATTCCTGCCAAAGAAAAACAAAACCAGAGAGCCGGCCACATGATGTGGCAATCCACCTCCTGGCTGTCTTTGCGCAGTAAAGTATCAATTGGAGAGAGACCCGGGCTGGCCAGCGACCCCTGCACACCTATTGACAAGAGCCAAGACTTGAAAGTAAAAACACAGTGTCATGGTGTGTGATCCTTTTAACGTCATGTTGGAGTCTGTTGGCTAGTATCTTGTTGAGGATTTTTGCATCTAAGTTCATCGGTGATATTGCTCTCCAGTTTTCTTTTCTTGTAGTATCTTTGTCTGGTTTGGGGATCAGGTGGATGGCTTCGTACAATGAGTTTGGGAGTGTTCTTTCCTCTGCAGTGTTTTGGAAGCGTTTGCAGAGCCATGTGTACTTTAGAGAGACACGGGCTCCCCAGCTGGCACTAGCCACCTATTGACAACAGCCAAGTCTTGATAGTAAAAACACAATGTCCATCCCCAGATGAATGGAAAGTGAAGAGATGGTACACATAGAGCATGGAATACTGCTCAGCCATGAAACACAATAAAATCCTGCCATTTCCAGCATCTTCGATAGATCCGGAGTACCCTGTACTCAGCATGCAACGTCCAACAGAGAAAGAGAAAATTCCAACGATAGCACGTATAGGTGACATCTCAAAGTCGATACCAAGAAGGTAGAAAGCACAAACAGAGTCACAGATTTAGAACACAAGTACAGGGTTTCGAGAGGGCAAAGGCATGTGGAGGTGGGTTGAATGAGGAGGGTGGGATTAACACATGCATTCTAATATGTATAAAGCAGACGATCCACAACCACCTACTACAAAGCACAGGGAGAGGTCGGCACCACCCTGGAGTAAGCTACGTGGGAAGAGAATGCGAAAGAGAATGGATGTGTATATATATACATACACGGAGAACTGAATCAAGGTGCTGCACAGCGAAAGTCAATACAGCATTGTAAATTCACTAGACACGGACAGAAATTAGAAACTCTATAAAAACCAAAATGATCGAGGTCCAGTACGTTCCTCTCAGGCCTCAGAGAGGTGTGCGGGTGTCACTTCCCTGGAGCGTGAGCAGGCTTGGGCACCAAAGTTGGAGTGTGGTCACAGTGAGGCAGGTCGGGGCGGAGGGGGGGGCGCACCAGAGAATTAACCCCTTTGGACCTGTGGTGCCTGGTCCCCTCCGGTTGGCAGCAGTCTCTCTAGATGTAGGTGTGCCCTCCTGCAGCTAAGCCAAGCCCACTGCAGCCAGAGGATGGTGGTCCGACATGCACAACAGCGTTCAAACATCACCTGGTGTCCAGGTCTCCTGCTGGTGGGGTTCCCGCCATTCACCTCCTTCCTTAGAGTCACCCCACTTGCCTCCGACAACAGCCTCATCAGGAGGGGTTTGCAGGGGGTGAGATGAATCGAGAGTGGGAAGGATAAGTGGGAGAAGGAGTGAGACACAAGCCCTTAGGTGTCTGTCCGGACACGTTCCACTCTAATTCATATTCGAAGAACACGCATGTGCGCAAGGTCTGCGTTCCTGGGGAATCCGACCAGCTGTGGGAAAATGCTGCCGCCTTGTGGCCGCGTCCTGTAACTACAACGTTCCAAAGGGAGCTCAGCAGCCCTTCCTGTTCAAAAGGCCAGCGGGGTTGTAATTGACACCCCCGCTGCAAAAATGTCCTGGGGATAGGCACTGGAAAAGAGCCCGAAACAGGATCGACTTGCAACAGGCGGTTTCAAGAGGTAAATTGAATTCACCATGCGTGTTTTGTTTTCCTTTGTGTTGTTTTCTAAGAAAGGCCCAGGAAATATGCTCCACGACCATGCGAATGGGAGAAATGGAAATTGAAACGCCTTTGCGGTTTCACCTGGCAGCTGTTAGGATTGCCAGTGTCAATACGTCTGGAAGCAATACCTTTGGGAGAGGGCCTGGAGAAAAGGGAAGCCTCCTAAGCCACTGGTGGTATTGCACCCTGGTAACAGGCACCACTGAAAACAATCAAGAGATTCCTGCCAAAGAAAAACAAAACCAGAGAGCCGGCCACATGATGTGGCAATCCACCTCCTGGCTGTCTTTGCGCAGTAAAGTATCAATTGGGGAGACCCGGGCTGGCCAGCGACCCCTGCACACCTATTGACAAGAGCCAAGACTTGAAAGTAAAAACACAGTGTCATGGTGTGTGATCCTTTTAACGTCATGTTGGAGTCTGTTGGCTAGTATCTTGTTGAGGATTTTTGCATCTAAGTTCATCGGTGATATTGCTCTCCAGTTTTCTTTTCTTGTAGTATCTTTGTCTGGTTTGGGGATCAGGTGGATGGCTTCGTACAATGAGTTTGGGAGTGTTCTTTCCTCTGCAGTGTTTTGGAAGCGTTTGCAGAGCCATGTGTACTTTAGAGAGACACGGGCTCCCCAGCTGGCACTAGCCACCTATTGACAACAGCCAAGTCTTGATAGTAAAAACACAATGTCCATCCCCAGATGAATGGAAAGTGAAGAGATGGTGCACATAGAGCATGGAATACTGCTCAGCCATGAAACACAATAAAATCCTGCCATTTCCAGCATCTTCGATAGATCCGGAGTACCCTGGACTCAGCATGCAACGTCCAACAGAGAAAGAGAAAATTCCAACGATAGCACGTATAGGTGGCATCTCAAAGTCGATACCAAGAAAGTAGAAAGCACAAACAGAGTCACAGATTTAGAACGCAAGTACAGGGTTTCGAGAGGGCAAAGGCATGCGGAGGTGGGTTGAATGAGGAGGGTGGGATTAACACATGCATTCTAATATGTATAAAGCAGACGATCCACAACCACCTACTACAAAGCACAGGGAGAGGTCAGCACCACCCTGGAGTAAGCTACGTGGGAAGAGAATGCGAAAGAGAATGGATGTGTATATATATACATACACGGAGAACTGAATCAAGGTGCTGCACAGCGAAAGTCAATACAGCATTGTAAATTCACTAGACACGGACAGAAATTAGAAACTCTATAAAAACCAAAATGATCGAGGTCCAGTACGTTCCTCTCAGGCCTCAGAGAGGTGTGCGGGTGTCACTTCCCTGGAGCGTGAGCAGGCTTGGGCACCAAAGTTGGAGTGTGGTCACAGTGAGGCAGGTCAGGGCGGGGGGGGGGAGCACCAGAGAATTAACCCCTTTGGACCTGTGGTGCCTGGTCCCCTCCGGTTGGCAGCAGTCTCTCTAGATGTAGGTGTGCCCTCCTGCAGCTAAGCCAAGCCCACTGCAGCCAGAGGATGGTGGTCCGACATGCACAACAGCGTTCAAACATCACCTGGTGTCCAGGTCTCCTGCTGGTGGGGTTCCCGCCATTCACCTCCTTCCTTAGAGTCACCCCACTTGCCTCCGACAACACCCTCATCAGGAGGGGTTTGCAGGGGGTGAGATGAATCGAGAGTGGGAAGGATAAGTGGGAGAAGGAGTGAGACACAAGCCCTTAGGTGTCTGTCCGGACACGTTCCACTCTAATTCATATTCGAAGAACACGCATGTGCGCAAGGTCTGCGTTCCTGGGGAATCCGACCAGCTGTGGGAAAATGCTGCCGCCTTGTGGCCGCGTCCTGTAACTACAACGTTCCAAAGGGAGCTCAGCAGCCCTTCCTGTTCAAAAGGCCAGCGGGGTTGTAATTGACACCCCCGCTGCAAAAATGTCCTGGGGATAGGCACTGGAAAAGAGCCCGAAACAGGATCGACTTGCAACAGGCGGTTTCAAGAGGTAAATTGAATTCACCATGCGTGTTTTGTTTTCCTTTGTGTTGTTTTCTAAGAAAGGCCCAGGAAATATGCTCCACGACCATGCGAATGGGAGAAATGGAAATTGAAACGCCTTTGCGGTTTCACCTGGCAGCTGTTAGGATTGCCAGTGTCAATACGTCTGGAAGCAATACCTTTGGGAGAGGGCCTGGAGAAAAGGGAAGCCTCCTAAGCCACTGGTGGTATTGCACCCTGGTAACAGGCACCACTGAAAACAATCAAGAGATTCCTGCCAAAGAAAAACAAAACCAGAGAGCCGGCCACATGATGTGGCAATCCACCTCCTGGCTGTCTTTGCGCAGTAAAGTATCAATTGGGGAGACCCGGGCTGGCCAGCGACCCCTGCACACCTATTGACAAGAGCCAAGACTTGAAAGTAAAAACACAGTGTCATGGTGTGTGATCCTTTTAATGTCATGTTGGAGTCTGTTGGCTACTATCTTGTTGAGGATTTTTGCATCTAAGTTCATCGGTGATATTGCTCTCCAGTTTTCTTTTCTTGTAGTATCTTTGTCTGGTTTGGGGATCAGGTGGATGGCTTCGTACAATGAGTTTGGGAGTGTTCTTTCCTCTGCAGTGTTTTGGAAGCGTTTGCAGAGCCATGTGTACTTTAGAGAGACACGGGCTCCCCAGCTGGCACTAGCCACCTATTGACAACAGCCAAGTCTTGATAGTAAAAACACAATGTCCATCCCCAGATGAATGGAAAGTGAAGAGATGGTGCACATAGAGCATGGAATACTGCTCAGCCATGAAACACAATAAAATCCTGCCATTTCCAGCATCTTCGATAGATCCGGAGTACCCTGGACTCAGCATGCAACGTCCAACAGAGAAAGAGAAAATTCCAACGATAGCACGTATAGGTGGCATCTCAAAGTCGATACCAAGAAAGTAGAAAGCACAAACAGAGTCACAGATTTAGAACGCAAGTACAGGGTTTCGAGAGGGCAAAGGCATGCGGAGGTGGGTTGAATGAGGAGGGTGGGATTAACACATGCATTCTAATATGTATAAAGCAGACGATCCACAACCACCTACTACAAAGCACAGGGAGAGGTCAGCACCACCCTGGAGTAAGCTACGTGGGAAGAGAATGCGAAAGAGAATGGATGTGTATATATATACATACACGGAGAACTGAATCAAGCTGCTGCACAGCGAAAGTCAATACAGCATTGTAAATTCACTAGACACGGACAGAAATTAGAAACTCTATAAAAACCAAAATGATCGAGGTCCAGTACGTTCCTCTCAGGCCTCAGAGAGGTGTGCGGGTGTCACTTCCCTGGAGCGTGAGCAGGCTTGGGCACCAAAGTTGGAGTGTGGTCACAGTGAGGCAGGTCAGGGCGGGGGGGGGGCGCACCAGAGAATTAACCCCTTTGGACCTGTGGTGCCTGGTCCCCTCCGGTTGGCAGCAGTCTCTCTAGATGTAGGTGTGCCCTCCTGCAGCTAAGCCAAGCCCACTGCAGCCAGAGGATGGTGGTCCGACATGCACAACAGCGTTCAAACATCACCTGGTGTCCAGGTCTCCTGCTGGTGGGGTTCCCGCCATTCACCTCCTTCCTTAGAGTCACCCCACTTGCCTCCGACAACACCCTCATCAGGAGGGGTTTGCAGGGGGTGAGATGAATCGAGAGTGGGAAGGATAAGTGGGAGAAGGAGTGAGACACAAGCCCTTAGGTGTCTGTCCGGACACGTTCCACTCTAATTCATATTCGAAGAACACGCATGTGCGCAAGGTCTGCGTTCCTGGGGAATCCGACCAGCTGTGGGAAAATGCTGCCGCCTTGTGGCCGCGTCCTGTAACTACAACGTTCCAAAGGGAGCTCAGCAGCCCTTCCTGTTCAAAAGGCCAGCGGGGTTGTAATTGACACCCCCGCTGCAAAAATGTCCTGGGGATAGGCACTGGAAAAGAGCCCGAAACAGGATCGACTTGCAACAGGCGGTTTCAAGAGGTAAATTGAATTCACCATGCGTGTTTTGTTTTCCTTTGTGTTGTTTTCTAAGAAAGGCCCAGGAAATATGCTCCACGACCATGCGAATGGGAGAAATGGAAATTGAAACGCCTTTGCGGTTTCACCTGGCAGCTGTTAGGATTGCCAGTGTCAATACGTCTGGAAGCAATACCTTTGGGAGAGGGCCTGGAGAAAAGGGAAGCCTCCTAAGCCACTGGTGGTATTGCACCCTGGTAACAGGCACCACTGAAAACAATCAAGAGATTCCTGCCAAAGAAAAACAAAACCAGAGAGCCGGCCACATGATGTGGCAATCCACCTCCTGGCTGTCTTTGCGCAGTAAAGTATCAATTGGGGAGACCCGGGCTGGCCAGCGACCCCTGCACACCTATTGACAAGAGCCAAGACTTGAAAGTAAAAACACAGTGTCATGGTGTGTGATCCTTTTAATGTCATGTTGGAGTCTGTTGGCTACTATCTTGTTGAGGATTTTTGCATCTAAGTTCATCGGTGATATTGCTCTCCAGTTTTCTTTTCTTGTAGTATCTTTGTCTGGTTTGGGGATCAGGTGGATGGCTTCGTACAATGAGTTTGGGAGTGTTCTTTCCTCTGCAGTGTTTTGGAAGCGTTTGCAGAGCCATGTGTACTTTAGAGAGACACGGGCTCCCCAGCTGGCACTAGCCACCTATTGACAACAGCCAAGTCTTGATAGTAAAAACACAATGTCCATCCCCAGATGAATGGAAAGTGAAGAGATGGTGCACATAGAGCATGGAATACTGCTCAGCCATGAAACACAATAAAATCCTGCCATTTCCAGCATCTTCGATAGATCCGGAGTACCCTGGACTCAGCATGCAACGTCCAACAGAGAAAGAGAAAATTCCAACGATAGCACGTATAGGTGGCATCTCAAAGTCGATACCAAGAAAGTAGAAAGCACAAACAGAGTCACAGATTTAGAACGCAAGTACAGGGTTTCGAGAGGGCAAAGGCATGCGGAGGTGGGTTGAATGAGGAGGGTGGGATTAACACATGCATTCTAATATGTATAAAGCAGACGATCCACAACCACCTACTACAAAGCACAGGGAGAGGTCAGCACCACCCTGGAGTAAGCTACGTGGGAAGAGAATGCGAAAGAGAATGGATGTGTATATATATACATACACGGAGAACTGAATCAAGCTGCTGCACAGCGAAAGTCAATACAGCATTGTAAATTCACTAGACACGGACAGAAATTAGAAACTCTATAAAAACCAAAATGATCGAGGTCCAGTACGTTCCTCTCAGGCCTCAGAGAGGTGTGCGGGTGTCACTTCCCTGGAGCGTGAGCAGGCTTGGGCACCAAAGTTGGAGTGTGGTCACAGTGAGGCAGGTCGGGGCGGGGGGGGGGCGCACCAGAGAATTAACCCCTTTGGACCTGTGGTGCCTGGTCCCCTCTGGTCGGCAGCAGTCTCTCTAGATGTAGGTGTGCCCTCCTGCAGCTAAGCCAAGCCCACTGCAGCCAGAGGATGGTGGTCCGACATGCACAACAGTGTTCAAACATCACCTGGTGTCCAGGTCTCCTGCTGGTGGGGTTCCCGCCATTCACCTCCTTCCTTAGAGTCACCCCACTTGCCTCCGACAATACCTTCATCAGGAGGGGATTGCAGGGGGTGAGATGAATCGAGAGTGGGAAGGATAAGTGGGAGAAGGAGTGAGACACAAGCCCTTAGGTGTCTGTCCGGACACGTTCCACTCTAATTCATATTCGAAGAACACGCATGTGCGCAAGGTCTGCGTTCCTGGGGAATCCGACCAGCTGTGGGAAAATGCTGCCGCCTTGTGGCCGCGTCCTGTAACTACAACGTTCCAAAGGGAGCTCAGCAGCCCTTCCTGTTCAAAAGGCCAGCGGGGTTGTAATTGACACCCCCGCTGCAAAAATGTCCTGGGGATAGGCACTGGAAAAGAGCCCGAAACAGGATCGACTTGCAACAGGCGGTTTCAAGAGGTAAATTGAATTCACCATGCGTGTTTTGTTTTCCTTTGTGTTGTTTTCTAAGAAAGGCCCAGGAAATATGCTCCACGACCATGCGAATGGGAGAAATGGAAATTGAAACGCCTTTGCGGTTTCACCTGGCAGCTGTTAGGATTGCCAGTGTCAATACGTCTGGAAGCAATACCTTTGGGAGAGGGCCTGGAGAAAAGGGAAGCCTCCTAAGCCACTGGTGGTATTGCACCCTGGTAACAGGCACCACTGAAAACAATCAAGAGATTCCTGCCAAAGAAAAACAAAACCAGAGAGCCGGCCACATGATGTGGCAATCCACCTCCTGGCTGTCTTTGCGCAGTAAAGTATCAATTGGGGAGACCCGGGCTGGCCAGCGACCCCTGCACACCTATTGACAAGAGCCAAGACTTGAAAGTAAAAACACAGTGTCATGGTGTGTGATCCTTTTAATGTCATGTTGGAGTCTGTTGGCTACTATCTTGTTGAGGATTTTTGCATCTAAGTTCATCGGTGATATCGCTCTCCAGTTTTCTTTTCTTGTAGTATCTTTGTCTGGTTTGGGGATCAGGTGGATGGCTTCGTACAATGAGTTTGGGAGTGTTCTTTCCTCTGCAGTGTTTTGGAAGCGTTTGCAGAGCCATGTGTACTTTAGAGAGACACGGGCTCCCCAGCTGGCACTAGCCACCTATTGACAACAGCCAAGTCTTGATAGTAAAAACACAATGTCCATCCCCAGATGAATGGAAAGTGAAGAGATGGTGCACATAGAGCATGGAATACTGCTCAGCCATGAAACAGAATAAAATCCTGCCATTTCCAGCATCTTCGATAGATTCGGAGTACCCTGTACTCAGCATGCAAAGTCCAACAGAGAAAGAGAAAATTCCAACGATAGCACGTATAGGTGGCATCTCAAAGTCGATACCAAGAAAGTAGAAAGCACAAACAGAGTCACAGATTTAGAACGCAAGTACAGGGTTTCGAGAGGGCAAAGGCATGCGGAGGTGGGTTGAATGAGGAGGGTGGGATTAACACATGCATTCTAATATGTATAAAGCAGATGATCCACAACCACCTACTACAAAGCACAGGGAGAGGTCAGCACCACCCTGGAGTAAGCTACGTAGGAAGAGAATGCCAAAGAGAATGGATGTGTATATATATACATACACGGAGAACTGAATCAAGCTGCTGCACAGCGAAAGTCAATACAGCATTGTAAATTCACTAGACACGGACAGAAATTAGAAACTCTATAAAAACCAAAATGATCGAGGTCCAGTACGTTCCTCTCAGGCCTCAGAGAGGTGTGCGGGTGTCACTTCCCTGGAGCGTGAGCAGGCTTGGGCACCAAAGTTGGAGTGTGGTCACAGTGAGGCAGGTCGGGGCGGGGGGGGGGGCGCACCAGAGAATTAACCCCTTTGGACCTGTGGTGCCTGGTCCCCTCCAGTTGGCAGCAGTCTCTCTAGATGTAGGTGTGCCCTCCTGCAGCTAAGCCAAGCCCACTGCAGCCAGAGGATGGTGGTCCGACATGCACAACAGCGTTCAAACATCACCTGGTGTCCAGGTCTCCTGCTGGTGGGGTTCCCGCCATTCACCTCCTTCCTTAGAGTCACCCCACTTGCCTCCGACAACACCCTCATCAGGAGGGGTGTGCAGGGGGTGAGATGAATCGAGAGTGGGAAGGATAAGTGGGAGAAGGAGTGAGACACAAGCCCTTAGGTGTCTGTCCGGACACGTTCCACTCTAATTCATATTCGAAGAACACGCATGTGCGCAAGGTCTGCGTTCCTGGGGAATCCGACCAGCTGTGGGAAAATGCTGCCGCCTTGTGGCCGCGTCCTGTAACTACAACGTTCCAAAGGGAGCTCAGCAGCCCTTCCTGTTCAAAAGGCCAGCGGGGTTGTAATTGACACCCCCGCTGCAAAAATGTCCTGGGGATAGGCACTGGAAAAGAGCCCGAAACAGGATCGACTTGCAACAGGCGGTTTCAAGAGGTAAATTGAATTCACCATGCGTGTTTTGTTTTCCTTTGTGTTGTTTTCTAAGAAAGGCCCAGGAAATATGCTCCACGACCATGCGAATGGGAGAAATGGAAATTGAAACGCCTTTGCGGTTTCACCTGGCAGCTGTTAGGATTGCCAGTGTCAATACGTCTGGAAGCAATACCTTTGGGAGAGGGCCTGGAGAAAAGGGAAGCCTCCTAAGCCACTGGTGGTATTGCACCCTGGTAACAGGCACCACTGAAAACAATCAAGAGATTCCTGCCAAAGAAAAACAAAACCAGAGAGCCGGCCACATGATGTGGCAATCCACCTCCTGGCTGTCTTTGCGCAGTAAAGTATCAATTGGGGAGACCCGGGCTGGCCAGCGACCCCTGCACACCTATTGACAAGAGCCAAGACTTGAAAGTAAAAACACAGTGTCATGGTGTGTGATCCTTTTAACGTCATGTTGGAGTCTGTTGGCTAGTATCTTGTTGAGGATTTTTGCATCTAAGTTCATCGGTGATATTGCTCTCCAGTTTTCTTTTCTTGTAGTATCTTTGTCTGGTTTGGGGATCAGGTGGATGGCTTCGTACAATGAGTTTGGGAGTGTTCTTTCCTCTGCAGTGTTTTGGAAGCGTTTGCAGAGCCATGTGTACTTTAGAGAGACACGGGCTCCCCAGCTGGCACTAGCCACCTATTGACAACAGCCAAGTCTTGATAGTAAAAACACAATGTCCATCCCCAGATGAATGGAAAGTGAAGAGATGGTACACATAGAGCATGGAATACTGCTCAGCCATGAAACACAATAAAATCCTGCCATTTCCAGCATCTTCGATAGATCCGGAGTACCCTGTACTCAGCATGCAACGTCCAACAGAGAAAGAGAAAATTCCAACGATAGCACGTATAGGTGGCATCTCAAAGTCGATACCAAGAAAGTAGAAAGCACAAACAGAGTCACAGATTTAGAACGCAAGTACAGGGTTTCGAGAGGGCAAAGGCATGCGGAGGTGGGTTGAATGAGGAGGGTGGGATTAACACATGCATTCTAATATGTATAAAGCAGACGATCCACAACCACCTACTACAAAGCACAGGGAGAGGTCGGCACCACCCTGGAGTAAGCTACGTGGGAAGAGAATGCGAAAGAGAATGGATGTGTATATATATACATACACGGAGAACTGAATCAAGGTGCTGCACAGCGAAAGTCAATACAGCATTGTAAATTCACTAGACACGGACAGAAATTAGAAACTCTATAAAAACCAAAATGATCGAGGTCCAGTACGTTCCTCTCAGGCCTCAGAGAGGTGTGCGGGTGTCACTTCCCTGGAGCGTGAGCAGGCTTGGGCACCAAAGTTGGAGTGTGGTCACAGTGAGGCAGGTCAGGGCGGGGGGGGGGCGCACCAGAGAATTAACCCCTTTGGACCTGTGGTGCCTGGTCCCCTCCGGTTGGCAGCAGTCTCTCTAGATGTAGGTGTGCCCTCCTGCAGCTAAGCCAAGCCCACTGCAGCCAGAGGATGGTGGTCCGACATGCACAACAGCGTTCAAACATCACCTGGTGTCCAGGTCTCCTGCTGGTGGGGTTCCCGCCATTCACCTCCTTCCTTAGAGTCACCCCACTTGCCTCCGACAACACCCTCATCAGGAGGGGTTTGCAGGGGGTGAGATGAATCGAGAGTGGGAAGGATAAGTGGGAGAAGGAGTGAGACACAAGCCCTTAGGTGTCTGTCCGGACACGTTCCACTCTAATTCATATTCGAAGAACACGCATGTGCGCAAGGTCTGCGTTCCTGGGGAATCCGACCAGCTGTGGGAAAATGCTGCCGCCTTGTGGCCGCGTCCTGTAACTACAACGTTCCAAAGGGAGCTCAGCAGCCCTTCCTGTTCAAAAGGCCAGCGGGGTTGTAATTGACACCCCCGCTGCAAAAATGTCCTGGGGATAGGCACTGGAAAAGAGCCCGAAACAGGATCGACTTGCAACAGGCGGTTTCAAGAGGTAAATTGAATTCACCATGCGTGTTTTGTTTTCCTTTGTGTTGTTTTCTAAGAAAGGCCCAGGAAATATGCTCCACGACCATGCGAATGGGAGAAATGGAAATTGAAACGCCTTTGCGGTTTCACCTGGCAGCTGTTAGGATTGCCAGTGTCAATACGTCTGGAAGCAATACCTTTGGGAGAGGGCCTGGAGAAAAGGGAAGCCTCCTAAGCCACTGGTGGTATTGCACCCTGGTAACAGGCACCACTGAAAACAATCAAGAGATTCCTGCCAAAGAAAAACAAAACCAGAGAGCCGGCCACATGATGTGGCAATCCACCTCCTGGCTGTCTTTGCGCAGTAAAGTATCAATTGGGGAGACCCGGGCTGGCCAGCGACCCCTGCACACCTATTGACAAGAGCCAAGACTTGAAAGTAAAAACACAGTGTCATGGTGTGTGATCCTTTTAATGTCATGTTGGAGTCTGTTGGCTACTATCTTGTTGAGGATTTTTGCATCTAAGTTCATCGGTGATATTGCTCTCCAGTTTTCTTTTCTTGTAGTATCTTTGTCTGGTTTGGGGATCAGGTGGATGGCTTCGTACAATGAGTTTGGGAGTGTTCTTTCCTCTGCAGTGTTTTGGAAGCGTTTGCAGAGCCATGTGTACTTTAGAGAGACACGGGCTCCCCAGCTGGCACTAGCCACCTATTGACAACAGCCAAGTCTTGATAGTAAAAACACAATGTCCATCCCCAGATGAATGGAAAGTGAAGAGATGGTGCACATAGAGCATGGAATACTGCTCAGCCATGAAACACAATAAAATCCTGCCATTTCCAGCATCTTCGATAGATCCGCAGTACCCTGGACTCAGCATGCAACGTCCAACAGAGAAAGAGAAAATTCCAACGATAGCACGTATAGGTGGCATCTCAAAGTCGATACCAAGAAAGTAGAAAGCACAAACAGAGTCACAGATTTAGAACGCAAGTACAGGGTTTCGAGAGGGCAAAGGCATGCGGAGGTGGGTTGAATGAGGAGGGTGGGATTAACACATGCATTCTAATATGTATAAAGCAGACGATCCACAACCACCTACTACAAAGCACAGGGAGAGGTCAGCACCACCCTGGAGTAAGCTACGTGGGAAGAGAATGCGAAAGAGAATGGATGTGTATATATATACATACACGGAGAACTGAATCAAGCTGCTGCACAGCGAAAGTCAATACAGCATTGTAAATTCACTAGACACGGACAGAAATTAGAAACTCTATAAAAACCAAAATGATCGAGGTCCAGTACGTTCCTCTCAGGCCTCAGAGAGGTGTGCGGGTGTCACTTCCCTGGAGCGTGAGCAGGCTTGGGCACCAAAGTTGGAGTGTGGTCACAGTGAGGCAGGTCGGGGCGGGGGGGGGGCGCACCAGAGAATTAACCCCTTTGGACCTGTGGTGCCTGGTCCCCTCTGGTCGGCAGCAGTCTCTCTAGATGTAGGTGTGCCCTCCTGCAGCTAAGCCAAGCCCACTGCAGCCAGAGGATGGTGGTCCGACATGCACAACAGTGTTCAAACATCACCTGGTGTCCAGGTCTCCTGCTGGTGGGGTTCCCGCCATTCACCTCCTTCCTTAGAGTCACCCCACTTGCCTCCGACAATACCTTCATCAGGAGGGGATTGCAGGGGGTGAGATGAATCGAGAGTGGGAAGGATAAGTGGGAGAAGGAGTGAGACACAAGCCCTTAGGTGTCTGTCCGGACACGTTCCACTCTAATTCATATTCGAAGAACACGCATGTGCGCAAGGTCTGCGTTCCTGGGGAATCCGACCAGCTGTGGGAAAATGCTGCCGCCTTGTGGCCGCGTCCTGTAACTACAACGTTCCAAAGGGAGCTCAGCAGCCCTTCCTGTTCAAAAGGCCAGCGGGGTTGTAATTGACACCCCCGCTGCAAAAATGTCCTGGGGATAGGCACTGGAAAAGAGCCCGAAACAGGATCGACTTGCAACAGGCGGTTTCAAGAGGTAAATTGAATTCACCATGCGTGTTTTGTTTTCCTTTGTGTTGTTTTCTAAGAAAGGCCCAGGAAATATGCTCCACGACCATGCGAATGGGAGAAATGGAAATTGAAACGCCTTTGCGGTTTCACCTGGCAGCTGTTAGGATTGCCAGTGTCAATACGTCTGGAAGCAATACCTTTGGGAGAGGGCCTGGAGAAAAGGGAAGCCTCCTAAGCCACTGGTGGTATTGCACCCTGGTAACAGGCACCACTGAAAACAATCAAGAGATTCCTGCCAAAGAAAAACAAAACCAGAGAGCCGGCCACATGATGTGGCAATCCACCTCCTGGCTGTCTTTGCGCAGTAAAGTATCAATTGGGGAGACCCGGGCTGGCCAGCGACCCCTGCACACCTATTGACAAGAGCCAAGACTTGAAAGTAAAAACACAGTGTCATGGTGTGTGATCCTTTTAATGTCATGTTGGAGTCTGTTGGCTACTATCTTGTTGAGGATTTTTGCATCTAAGTTCATCGGTGATATCGCTCTCCAGTTTTCTTTTCTTGTAGTATCTTTGTCTGGTTTGGGGATCAGGTGGATGGCTTCGTACAATGAGTTTGGGAGTGTTCTTTCCTCTGCAGTGTTTTGGAAGCGTTTGCAGAGCCATGTGTACTTTAGAGAGACACGGGCTCCCCAGCTGGCACTAGCCACCTATTGACAACAGCCAAGTCTTGATAGTAAAAACACAATGTCCATCCCCAGATGAATGGAAAGTGAAGAGATGGTGCACATAGAGCATGGAATACTGCTCAGCCATGAAACAGAATAAAATCCTGCCATTTCCAGCATCTTCGATAGATCCGGAGTACCCTGTACTCAGCATGCAAAGTCCAACAGAGAAAGAGAAAATTCCAACGATAGCACGTATAGGTGGCATCTCAAAGTCGATACCAAGAAAGTAGAAAGCACAAACAGAGTCACAGATTTAGAACGCAAGTACAGGGTTTCGAGAGGGCAAAGGCATGCGGAGGTGGGTTGAATGAGGAGGGTGGGATTAACACATGCATTCTAATATGTATAAAGCAGATGATCCACAACCACCTACTACAAAGCACAGGGAGAGGTCAGCACCACCCTGGAGTAAGCTACGTAGGAAGAGAATGCCAAAGAGAATGGATGTGTATATATATACATACACGGAGAACTGAATCAAGCTGCTGCACAGCGAAAGTCAATACAGCATTGTAAATTCACTAGACACGGACAGAAATTAGAAACTCTATAAAAACCAAAATGATCGAGGTCCAGTACGTTCCTCTCAGGCCTCAGAGAGGTGTGCGGGTGTCACTTCCCTGGAGCGTGAGCAGGCTTGGGCACCAAAGTTGGAGTGTGGTCACAGTGAGGCAGGTCGGGGCGGGGGGGGGGCGCACCAGAGAATTAACCCCTTTGGACCTGTGGTGCCTGGTCCCCTCCGGTTGGCAGCAGTCTCTCTAGATGTAGGTGTGCCCTCCTGCAGCTAAGCCAAGCCCACTGCAGCCAGAGGATGGTGGTCCGACATGCACAACAGCGTTCAAACATCACCTGGTGTCCAGGTCTCCTGCTGGTGGGGTTCCCGCCATTCACCTCCTTCCTTAGAGTCACCCCACTTGCCTCCGACAACACCCTCATCAGGAGGGGTTTGCAGGGGGTGAGATGAATCGAGAGTGGGAAGGATAAGTGGGAGAAGGAGTGAGACACAAGCCCTTAGGTGTCTGTCCGGACACGTTCCACTCTAATTCATATTCGAAGAACACGCATGTGCGCAAGGTCTGCGTTCCTGGGGAATCCGACCAGCTGTGGGAAAATGCTGCCGCCTTGTGGCCGCGTCCTGTAACTACAACGTTCCAAAGGGAGCTCAGCAGCCCTTCCTGTTCAAAAGGCCAGCGGGGTTGTAATTGACACCCCCGCTGCAAAAATGTCCTGGGGATAGGCACTGGAAAAGAGCCCGAAACAGGATCGACTTGCAACAGGCGGTTTCAAGAGGTAAATTGAATTCACCATGCGTGTTTTGTTTTCCTTTGTGTTGTTTTCTAAGAAAGGCCCAGGAAATATGCTCCACGACCATGCGAATGGGAGAAATGGAAATTGAAACGCCTTTGCGGTTTCACCTGGCAGCTGTTAGGATTGCCAGTGTCAATACGTCTGGAAGCAATACCTTTGGGAGAGGGCCTGGAGAAAAGGGAAGCCTCCTAAGCCACTGGTGGTATTGCACCCTGGTAACAGGCACCACTGAAAACAATCAAGAGATTCCTGCCAAAGAAAAACAAAACCAGAGAGCCGGCCACATGATGTGGCAATCCACCTCCTGGCTGTCTTTGCGCAGTAAAGTATCAATTGGGGAGACCCGGGCTGGCCAGCGACCCCTGCACACCTATTGACAAGAGCCAAGACTTGAAAGTAAAAACACAGTGTCATGGTGTGTGATCCTTTTAACGTCATGTTGGAGTCTGTTGGCTAGTATCTTGTTGAGGATTTTTGCATCTAAGTTCATCGGTGATATTGCTCTCCAGTTTTCTTTTCTTGTAGTATCTTTGTCTGGTTTGGGGATCAGGTGGATGGCTTCGTACAATGAGTTTGGGAGTGTTCTTTCCTCTGCAGTGTTTTGGAAGCGTTTGCAGAGCCATGTGTACTTTAGAGAGACACGGGCTCCCCAGCTGGCACTAGCCACCTATTGACAACAGCCAAGTCTTGATAGTAAAAACACAATGTCCATCCCCAGATGAATGGAAAGTGAAGAGATGGTACACATAGAGCATGGAATACTGCTCAGCCATGAAACACAATAAAATCCTGCCATTTCCAGCATCTTCGATAGATCCGGAGTACCCTGTACTCAGCATGCAACGTCCAACAGAGAAAGAGAAAATTCCAACGATAGCACGTATAGGTGGCATCTCAAAGTCGATACCAAGAAAGTAGAAAGCACAAACAGAGTCACAGATTTAGAACGCAAGTACAGGGTTTCGAGAGGGCAAAGGCATGCGGAGGTGGGTTGAATGAGGAGGGTGGGATTAACACATGCATTCTAATATGTATAAAGCAGACGATCCACAACCACCTACTACAAAGCACAGGGAGAGGTCGGCACCACCCTGGAGTAAGCTACGTGGGAAGAGAATGCGAAAGAGAATGGATGTGTATATATATACATACACGGAGAACTGAATCAAGGTGCTGCACAGCGAAAGTCAATACAGCATTGTAAATTCACTAGACACGGACAGAAATTAGAAACTCTATAAAAACCAAAATGATCGAGGTCCAGTACGTTCCTCTCAGGCCTCAGAGAGGTGTGCGGGTGTCACTTCCCTGGAGCGTGAGCAGGCTTGGGCACCAAAGTTGGAGTGTGGTCACAGTGAGGCAGGTCAGGGCGGGGGTGGGGAGCACCAGAGAATTAACCCCTTTGGACCTGTGGTGCCTGGTCCCCTCCGGTTGGCAGCAGTCTCTCTAGATGTAGGTGTGCCCTCCTGCAGCTAAGCCAAGCCCACTGCAGCCAGAGGATGGTGGTCCGACATGCACAACAGCGTTCAAACATCACCTGGTGTCCAGGTCTCCTGCTGGTGGGGTTCCCGCCATTCACCTCCTTCCTTAGAGTCACCCCACTTGCCTCCGACAACACCCTCATCAGGAGGGGTTTGCAGGGGGTGAGATGAATCGAGAGTGGGAAGGATAAGTGGGAGAAGGAGTGAGACACAAGCCCTTAGGTGTCTGTCCGGACACGTTCCACTCTAATTCATATTCGAAGAACACGCATGTGCGCAAGGTCTGCGTTCCTGGGGAATCCGACCAGCTGTGGGAAAATGCTGCCGCCTTGTGGCCGCGTCCTGTAACTACAACGTTCCAAAGGGAGCTCAGCAGCCCTTCCTGTTCAAAAGGCCAGCGGGGTTGTAATTGACACCCCCGCTGCAAAAATGTCCTGGGGATAGGCACTGGAAAAGAGCCCGAAACAGGATCGACTTGCAACAGGCGGTTTCAAGAGGTAAATTGAATTCACCATGCGTGTTTTGTTTTCCTTTGTGTTGTTTTCTAAGAAAGGCCCAGGAAATATGCTCCACGACCATGCGAATGGGAGAAATGGAAATTGAAACGCCTTTGCGGTTTCACCTGGCAGCTGTTAGGATTGCCAGTGTCAATACGTCTGGAAGCAATACCTTTGGGAGAGGGCCTGGAGAAAAGGGAAGCCTCCTAAGCCACTGGTGGTATTGCACCCTGGTAACAGGCACCACTGAAAACAATCAAGAGATTCCTGCCAAAGAAAAACAAAACCAGAGAGCCGGCCACATGATGTGGCAATCCACCTCCTGGCTGTCTTTGCGCAGTAAAGTATCAATTGGGGAGACCCGGGCTGGCCAGCGACCCCTGCACACCTATTGACAAGAGCCAAGACTTGAAAGTAAAAACACAGTGTCATGGTGTGTGATCCTTTTAACGTCATGTTGGAGTCTGTTGGCTAGTATCTTGTTGAGGATTTTTGCATCTAAGTTCATCGGTGATATTGCTCTCCAGTTTTCTTTTCTTGTAGTATCTTTGTCTGGTTTGGGGATCAGGTGGATGGCTTCGTACAATGAGTTTGGGAGTGTTCTTTCCTCTGCAGTGTTTTGGAAGCGTTTGCAGAGCCATGTGTACTTTAGAGAGACACGGGCTCCCCAGCTGGCACTAGCCACCTATTGACAACAGCCAAGTCTTGATAGTAAAAACACAATGTCCATCCCCAGATGAATGGAAAGTGAAGAGATGGTACACATAGAGCATGGAATACTGCTCAGCCATGAAACACAATAAAATCCTGCCATTTCCAGCATCTTCGATAGATCCGGAGTACCCTGTACTCAGCATGCAACGTCCAACAGAGAAAGAGAAAATTCCAACGATAGCACGTATAGGTGGCATCTCAAAGTCGATACCAAGAAA
>NW_026648554.1:0-40896 GCF_030028045.1 Hippopotamus amphibius kiboko | reverse complement strand
TGGCCCAGGGGACACACGCCCCTGGACCAGCAGCCTGCAAGGAAGCTGCAGCTGAGCCATGCCCCAAGGCCTGCAGCACCTGGCAGGGAGCCCTCTGCTATGGCCAGCTTTCCCACTGCAAAGCCTTGGAGGAGTTCGTGGATGCTGGGGCCTGCAGCATTTTCCGTTGGAGAGCACTGGGGGCCCAGAGCCTCCCCTGTGGCTTCCGAGCACTTTCCCACCCCCAGGCCCTTGGCACCCACTCTGCTGCCAGAGGGAAGTCCTAAGCAGGACTCTCGAGCTTGTGCAGCCAGAGGGCCTCCTGCTTGCAAATGTCCTCAGGAACTCCTTTGGAGTGAGGCCTCTCCTCCCATGCTGCTCAGCCAGCAGATGGTGCCATCGCTCCACCCAAAACCTCTCTGCTTTGCCTTCAGCCATGGATCGCCCTGCTGAGCTCTCTCGGCCTCAAGCAGCAACTCCAGTCTGCATCCAGCCTACAGAAAGCAGAGTGCCTTTGCCTGAGCACTGCTGTGCTGGAGCAGCACCCTGAAGGCCTCCTAGGGCCTTCGCTCCCCTAACCCAGTCGTGCCACCCAGCCCATGCGGGGAGCAAAGTTCCCCCTTGGCAGGGCTCAGCGTGTGGCCTGGCTGTGGTTTCATGGCTGGGAAAGGCAGATCCTGAAGCTGGGTGCCCACCTGGGAATGGGGCCCGGGGGGCAGAGCCGGCATGCCCTGGTTGGGAGGCAGGAGATCTGGGCCTTCAAGCTGCATGCAAGTCCCCTCTCTGGCTGCCCCTCTTGCTTCTTCTCTGCTGCCAAGCCTCTCACACCCCACGTGCGTCTCATTGAAAGGAGGCAGGCTGCTTGCCATTCTTGGGCAGGCAATCACCCCAGGAGCCTCGTTTACCCGAAGGGGAGTGCGCACTGACCCAGAGCCTCCAGAGGAGCTGCCGTCTCTCCAGCCACAAAGGCCTGTAGCCGAGTCCATGGCAGCCTGTTGCATGGAGGGCTTCTGTGGGAGAGGGCCGTGCTGCCCTGGCAGGGGCTCGTTCTCACACTGCTTTCCGTGGGGAAACGCTGTGTGTGCCAAGGGTCTCCTGTGTGCACAAAATCTCTCGCCAGTGCCTGAGGTGCAGGGAGTCCTCTTTGGACCCAGAGCCATGCTCTAGGCGGGCCTCCCGTGCTGGGAGAGCCTCCACTTCCCCAACTGTCCAACTGCCTCAGGAACACCCTTCGAGGGAGTGTGGCTCTGACAGGCAGAAGGGCCCGAGTGAGGAACGTGGATGGCAGGCCAAAGCCACTGTTGCTGAGCAGTCCCCCTGCAAGTCCGAGCTGAAGGCTCTGTGCACCAGGCTCAAGCTGGAATGAGCCTGTGGCCTGGCCTCCAGTCCCAGGCTTGGCCTGGGCACTGCTAGGGCGGGCCCCAGCCCAGGCTCAGCCAGGCCTCCCTAGGGGCCCCGGCTGGCCTAGGCCACTGCCAGCCAGCAGGGCCTCGACAGAGCACAGTTCATCGAGGAGGCCCCCGGGGGTTGCCTGGGTGGCTCCTGCACTGCTGGGAAGCTGCAGGTCCGGAGGCTGTGTGTGCACGTGGCCACTGGGGCCTGAGCACAAGACAGGCATGACCCCACTTGCAAGCAGGACTCCTGCCACCTCTTCGCTGCCTGCCACACCCCCTTGCTGCCTGCCCTGTCTTCACTGCTGGCAGGCCTCTGTGTGCCCAGGCCAGTCTAGGCCAAGGAAACAAGGGGCTTGCTCTCCCCTTGCTAGGGGCTCCTCCTCCAGCACTCTGGCCCAGGGGACACACGCCCCTGGACCAGCAGCCTGCAAGGAAGCTGCAGCTGAGCCATGCCCCAAGGCCTGCAGCACCTGGCAGGGAGCCCTCTGCTATGGCCAGCTTTCCCACTGCAAAGCCTTGGAGGAGTTCGTGGATGCTGGGGCCTGCAGCGTTTGCCGTCGGAGAGCACTGGGGGCCCAGAGCCTCCCCTGTGGCTTCCGAGCACTTTCCCACCCCCAGGCCCTTGGCACCCACTCTGCTGCCAGAGGGAAGTCCTAAGCAGGACTCTCGAGCTTGTGCAGCCAGAGGGCCTCCTGCTTGCAAATGTCCTCAGGAACTCCTTTGGAGTGAGGCCTCTCCTCCCATGCTGCTCAGCCAGCAGATGGTGCCATCGCTCCACCCAAAACCTCTCTGCTTTGCCTTCAGCCATGGATCGCCCTGCTGAGCTCTCTCGGCCTCAAGCAGCAACTCCAGTGTGCATCCAGCCTACAGAAAGCAGAGTGCCTTTGCCTGAACACTGCTGTGCTGGGGCAGCACCCTGAAGGCCTCCTAGGGCCTTCGCTCCCCTAACCCAGTCGTGCCACCCAGCCCATGCGGGGAGCAAAGTTCCCCCTTGGCAGGGCTCATCGTGTGGCCTGGCTGTGGTTTCATGGCTGGGAAAGGGCAGATCCTGAAGCTGGGTGCCCACCTGGGAATGGGGCCCGGGGGGCAGAGCCGGCATGCCCTGGTTGGGAGGCAGGAGATCTGGGGCCTTCAAGCTGCATGCAAGTCCCCTCTCTGGCTGCCCCTCTTGCTTCTTCTCTGCTGCCAAGCCTCTCACACCCCACGTGCGTCTCATTGAAAGGAGGCAGGCTGCTTGCCATTCTTGGGCAGGCAATCACCCCAGGAGCCTCGTTTACCCGAAGGGGAGTGCGCACTGACCCAGAGCCTCCAGAGGAGCTGCCGTCTCTCCAGCCACAACGGCCTGTAGCCGAGTCCATGGCAGCCTGTTGCATGGAGGGCTTCTGTGGGAGAGGGCCGTGCTGCCCTGGCAGGGGCTCGTTCTCACACTGCTTTCCGTGGGGAAACGCTGTGTGTGCCAAGGGTCTCCTGTGTGCACAAAATCTCTCGCCAGTGCCTGAGGTGCAGGGAGTCCTCTTTGGACCCAGAGCCATGCTCTAGGCGGGCCTCCCGTGCTGGGAGAGCCTCCACTTCCCCAACTGTCCAACTGCCTCAGGAACACCCTTCGAGGGAGTGTGGCTCTGACAGGCAGAAGGGCCCGAGTGAGGAACGTGGATGGCAGGCCAAAGCCACTGTGCTGAGCAGTCCCCCTGCAAGTCCTAGCTGAAGGCTCTGTGCACCAGGCTCAAGCTGGAATGAGCCTGTGGCCTGGCCTCCAGTCCCAGGCTTGGCCTGGGCACTGCTAGGGCGGGCCCCAGCCCAGGCTCAGCCAGGCCTCCCTAGGGCCCGGGCTGGCCTAGGCCACTGCCAGCCAGCAGGGCCTCGACAGAGCACAGTTCATTCGAGGAGGCCCCCGGGGGTTGCCTGGGTGGCTCCTGCACTGCTGGGAAGCTGCAGGTCCGGAGGCTGTGTGTGCACGTGGCCACTGGGGCCTGAGCACAAGACAGGCCTGACCCCACTTGCAAGCAGGACTCCTGCCACCTCTTCGCTGCCTGCCACACCCCCTTGCTGCCTGCCCTGTCTTCACTGCTGGCAGGCCTCTGTGTGCCCAGGCCAGTCTAGGCCAAGGAAACAAGGGGCTTGCTCTCCCCTTGCTAGGGGCTCCTCCTCCAGCACTCTGGCCCAGGGGACACACGCCCCTGGACCAGCAGCCTGCAAGGAAGCTGCAGCTGAGCCATGCCCCAAGGCCTGCAGCACCTGGCAGGGAGCCCTCTGCTATGGCCAGCTTTCCCACTGCAAAGCCTTGGAGGAGTTCGTGGATGCTGGGGCCTGCAGCGTTTGCCGTCGGAGAGCACTGGGGGCCCAGAGCCTCCCCTGTGGCTTCCGAGCACTTTCCCACCCCCAGGCCCTTGGCACCCACTCTGCTGCCAGAGGGAAGTCCTAAGCAGGACTCTCGAGCTTGTGCAGCCAGAGGGCCTCCTGCTTGCAAATGTCCTCAGGAACTCCTTTGGAGTGAGGCCTCTCCTCCCATGCTGCTCAGCCAGCAGATGGTGCCATCGCTCCACCCAAAACCTCTCTGCTTTGCCTTCAGCCATGGATCGCCCTGCTGAGCTCTCTCGGCCTCAAGCAGCAACTCCAGTGTGCATCCAGCCTACAGAAAGCAGAGTGCCTTTGCCTGAACACTGCTGTGCTGGGGCAGCACCCTGAAGGCCTCCTAGGGCCTTCGCTCCCCTAACCCAGTCGTGCCACCCAGCCCATGCGGGGAGCAAAGTTCCCCCTTGGCAGGGCTCAGCGTGTGGCCTGGCTGTGGTTTCATGGCTGGGAAAGGGCAGATCCTGAAGCTGGGTGCCCACCTGGGAATGGGGCCCGGGGGGCAGAGCCGGCATGCCCTGGTTGGGAGGCAGGAGATCTGGGGCCTTCAAGCTGCATGCAAGTCCCCTCTCTGGCTGCCCCTCTTGCTTCTTCTCTGCTGCCAAGCCTCTCACACCCGACGTGCGTCTCATTGAAAGGAGGCAGGCTGCTTGCCATTCTTGGGCAGGCAATCACCCCAGGAGCCTCGTTTACCCGAAGGGGAGTGCGCACTGACCCAGAGCCTCCAGAGGAGCTGCCGTCTCTCCAGCCACAAAGGCCTGTAGCCGAGTCCATGGCAGCCTGTTGCATGGAGGGCTTCTGTGGGAGAGGGCCGTGCTGCCCTGGCAGGGGCTCGTTCTCACACTGCTTTCCGTGGGGAAACGCTGTGTGTGCCAAGGGTCTTCTGTGTGCACAAAATCTCTCGCCAGTGCCTGAGGTGCAGGGAGTCCTCTTTGGACCCAGAGCCATGCTCTAGGCGGGCCTCCCGTGCTGGGAGAGCCTCCACTTCCCCAACTGTCCAACTGCCTCAGGAACACCCTTCGAGGGAGTGTGGCTCTGACAGGCAGAAGGGCCCGAGTGAGGAACGTGGATGGCAGGCCAAAGCCACTGTGCTGAGCAGTCCCCCTGCAAGTCCTAGCTGAAGGCTCTGTGCACCAGGCTCAAGCTGGAATGAGCCTGTGGCCTGGCCTCCAGTCCCAGGCTTGGCCTGGGCACTGCTAGGGCGGGCCCCAGCCCAGGCTCAGCCAGGCCTCCCTAGGGCCCGGGCTGGCCTAGGCCACTGCCAGCCAGCAGGGCCTCGACAGAGCACAGTTCATTCGAGGAGGCCCCCGGGGGTTGCCTGGGTGGCTCCTGCACTGCTGGGAAGCTGCAGGTCCGGAGGCTGTGTGTGCACGTGGCCACTGGGGCCTGAGCACAAGACAGGCCTGACCCCACTTGCAAGCAGGACTCCTGCCACCTCTTCGCTGCCTGCCACACCCCCTTGCTGCCTGCCCTGTCTTCACTGCTGGCAGGCCTCTGTGTGCCCAGGCCAGTCTAGGCCAAGGAAACAAGGGGCTTGCTCTCCCCTTGCTAGGGCTCCTCCTCCAGCACTCTGGCCCAGGGGACACACGCCCCTGGACCAGCAGCCTGCAAGGAAGCTGCAGCTGAGCCATGCCCCAAGGCCTGCAGCACCTGGCAGGGAGCCCTCTGCTATGGCCAGCTTTCCCACTGCAAAGCCTTGGAGGAGTTCGTGGATGCTGGGGCCTGCAGCATTTTCCGTTGGAGAGCACTGGGGGCCCAGAGCCTCCCCTGTGGCTTCCGAGCACTTTCCCACCCCCAGGCCCTTGGCACCCACTCTGCTGCCAGAGGGAAGTCCTAAGCAGGACTCTCGAGCTTGTGCAGCCAGAGGGCCTCCTGCTTGCAAATGTCCTCAGGAACTCCTTTGGAGTGAGGCCTCTCCTCCCATGCTGCTCAGCCAGCAGATGGTGCCATCGCTCCACCCAAAACCTCTCTGCTTTGCCTTCAGCCATGGATCGCCCTGCTGAGCTCTCTCGGCCTCAAGCAGCAACTCCAGTGTGCATCCAGCCTACAGAAAGCAGAGTGCCTTTGCCTGAGCACTGCTGTGCTGGGGCAGCACCCTGAAGGCCTCCTAGGGCCTTCGCTCCCCTAACCCAGTCGTGCCACCCAGCCCATGCGGGGAGCAAAGTTCCCCCTTGGCAGGGCTCAGCGTGTGGCCTGGCTGTGGTTTCATGGCTGGGAAAGGGCAGATCCTGAAGCTGGGTGCCCACCTGGGAATGGGGCCCGGGGGGCAGAGCCGGCATGCCCTGGTTGGGAGGCAGGAGATCTGGGGCCTTCAAGCTGCATGCAAGTCCCCTCTCTGGCTGCCCCTCTTGCTTCTTCTCTGCTGCCAAGCCTCTCACACCCCACGTGCGTCTCATTGAAAGGAGGCAGGCTGCTTGCCATTCTTGGGCAGGCAATCACCCCAGGAGCCTCGTTTACCCGAAGGGGAGTGCGCACTGACCCAGAGCCTCCAGAGGAGCTGCCGTCTCTCCAGCCACAAAGGCCTGTAGCCGAGTCCATGGCAGCCTGTTGCATGGAGGGCTTCTGTGGGAGAGGGCCGTGCTGCCCTGGCAGGGGCTCGTTCTCACACTGCTTTCCGTGGGGAAACGCTGTGTGTGCCAAGGGTCTCCTGTGTGCACAAAATCTCTCGCCAGTGCCTGAGGTGCAGGGAGTCCTCTTTGGACCCAGAGCCATGCTCTAGGCGGGCCTCCCGTGCTGGGAGAGCCTCCACTTCCCCAACTGTCCAACTGCCTCAGGAACACCCTTCGAGGGAGTGTGGCTCTGACAGGCAGAAGGGCCCGAGTGAGGAACGTGGATGGCAGGCCAAAGCCACTGTGCTGAGCAGTCCCCCTGCAAGTCCGAGCTGAAGGCTCTGTGCACCAGGCTCAAGCTGGAATGAGCCTGTGGCCTGGCCTCCAGTCCCAGGCTTGGCCTGGGCACTGCTAGGGCGGGCCCCAGCCCAGGCTCAGCCAGGCCTCCCTAGGGCCCGGGCTGGCCTAGGCCACTGCCAGCCAGCAGGGCCTCGACAGAGCACAGTTCATTCGAGGAGGCCCCCGGGGGTTGCCTGGGTGGCTCCTGCACTGCTGGGAAGCTGCAGGTCCGGAGGCTGTGTGTGCACGTGGCCACTGGGGCCTGAGCACAAGACAGGCCTGACCCCACTTGCAAGCAGGACTCCTGCCACCTCTTCGCTGCCTGCCACACCCCCTTGCTGCCTGCCCTGTCTTCACTGCTGGCAGGCCTCTGTGTGCCCAGGCCAGTCTAGGCCAAGGAAACAAGGGGCTTGCTCTCCCCTTGCTAGGGGCTCCTCCTCCAGCACTCTGGCCCAGGGGACACACGCCCCTGGACCAGCAGCCTGCAAGGAAGCTGCAGCTGAGCCATGCCCCAAGGCCTGCAGCACCTGGCAGGGAGCCCTCTGCTATGGCCAGCTTTCCCACTGCAAAGCCTTGGAGGAGTTCGTGGATGCTGGGGCCTGCAGCGTTTGCCGTCGGAGAGCACTGGGGGCCCAGAGCCTCCCCTGTGGCTTCCGAGCACTTTCCCACCCCAGGCCCTTGGCACCCACTCTGCTGCCAGAGGGAGTCCTAAGCAGACTCTCGAGCTTGTGCAGCCAGAGGGCCTCCTGCTTGCAAATGTCCTCAGGAACTCCTTTGGAGTGAGGCCTCTCCTCCCATGCTGCTCAGCCAGCAGATGGTGCCATCGCTCCACCCAAAACCTCTCTGCTTTGCCTTCAGCCATGGATCGCCCTGCTGAGCTCTCTCGGCCTCAAGCAGCAACTCCAGTGTGCATCCAGCCTACAGAAAGCAGAGTGCCTTTGCCTGAACACTGCTGTGCTGGGGCAGCACCCTGAAGGCCTCCTAGGGCCTTCGCTCCCCTAACCCAGTCGTGCCACCCAGCCCATGCGGGGAGCAAAGTTCCCCCTTGGCAGGGCTCAGCGTGTGGCCTGGCTGTGGTTTCATGGCTGGGAAAGGGCAGATCCTGAAGCTGGGTGCCCACCTGGGAATGGGGCCCGGGGGGCAGAGCCGGCATGCCCTGGTTGGGAGGCAGGAGATCTGGGGCCTTCAAGCTGCATGCAAGGCCCCTCTCTGGCTGCCCCTCTTGCTTCTTCTCTGCTGCCAAGCCTCTCACACCCCACGTGCGTCTCATTGAAAGGAGGCAGGCTGCTTGCCATTCTTGGGCAGGCAATCACCCCAGGAGCCTCGTTTACCCGAAGGGGAGTGCGCACTGACCCAGAGCCTCCAGAGGAGCTGCCGTCTCTCCAGCCACAACGGCCTGTAGCCGAGTCCATGGCAGCCTGTTGCATGGAGGGCTTCTGTGGGAGAGGGCCGTGCTGCCCTGGCAGGGGCTCGTTCTCACACTGCTTTCCGTGGGGAAACGCTGTGTGTGCCAAGGGTCTCCTGTGTGCACAAAATCTCTCGCCAGTGCCTGAGGTGCAGGGAGTCCTCTTTGGACCCAGAGCCATGCTCTAGGCGGGCCTCCCGTGCTGGGAGAGCCTCCACTTCCCCAACTGTCCAACTGCCTCAGGAACACCCTTCGAGGGAGTGTGGCTCTGACAGGCAGAAGGGCCCGAGTGAGGAACGTGGATGGCAGGCCAAAGCCACTGTGCTGAGCAGTCCCCCTGCAAGTCCGAGCTGAAGGCTCTGTGCACCAGGCTCAAGCTGGAATGAGCCTGTGGCCTGGCCTCCAGTCCCAGGCTTGGCCTGGGCACTGCTAGGGCGGGCCCCAGCCCAGGCTCAGCCAGGCCTCCCTAGGGCCCGGGCTGGCCTAGGCCACTGCCAGCCAGCAGGGCCTCGACAGAGCACAGTTCATTCGAGGAGGCCCCCGGGGGTTGCCTGGGTGGCTCCTGCACTGCTGGGAAGCTGCAGGTCCGGAGGCTGTGTGTGCACGTGGCCACTGGGGCCTGAGCACAAGACAGGCCTGACCCCACTTGCAAGCAGGACTCCTGCCACCTCTTCGCTGCCTGCCACACCCCCTTGCTGCCTGCCCTGTCTTCACTGCTGGCAGGCCTCTGTGTGCCCAGGCCAGTCTAGGCCAAGGAAACAAGGGGCTTGCTCTCCCCTTGCTAGGGGCTCCTCCTCCAGCACTCTGGCCCAGGGGACACACGCCCCTGGACCAGCAGCCTGCAAGGAAGCTGCAGCTGAGCCATGCCCCAAGGCCTGCAGCACCTGGCAGGGAGCCCTCTGCTATGGCCAGCTTTCCCACTGCAAAGCCTTGGAGGAGTTCGTGGATGCTGGGGCCTGCAGCGTTTGCCGTCGGAGAGCACTGGGGGCCCAGAGCCTCCCCTGTGGCTTCCGAGCACTTTCCCACCCCCAGGCCCTTGGCACCCACTCTGCTGCCAGAGGGAAGTCCTAAGCAGGACTCTCGAGCTTGTGCAGCCAGAGGGCCTCCTGCTTGCAAATGTCCTCAGGAACTCCTTTGGAGTGAGGCCTCTCCTCCCATGCTGCTCAGCCAGCAGATGGTGCCATCGCTCCACCCAAAACCTCTCTGCTTTGCCTTCAGCCATGGATCGCCCTGCTGAGCTCTCTCGGCCTCAAGCAGCAACTCCAGTGTGCATCCAGCCTACAGAAAGCAGAGTGCCTTTGCCTGAACACTGCTGTGCTGGGGCAGCACCCTGAAGGCCTCCTAGGGCCTTCGCTCCCCTAACCCAGTCGTGCCACCCAGCCCATGCGGGGAGCAAAGTTCCCCCTTGGCAGGGCTCAGCGTGTGGCCTGGCTGTGGTTTCATGGCTGGGAAAGGGCAGATCCTGAAGCTGGGTGCCCACCTGGGAATGGGGCCCGGGGGGCAGAGCCGGCATGCCCTGGTTGGGAGGCAGGAGATCTGGGGCCTTCAAGCTGCATGCAAGTCCCCTCTCTGGCTGCCCCTCTTGCTTCTTCTCTGCTGCCAAGCCTCTCACACCCGACGTGCGTCTCATTGAAAGGAGGCAGGCTGCTTGCCATTCTTGGGCAGGCAATCACCCCAGGAGCCTCGTTTACCCGAAGGGGAGTGCGCACTGACCCAGAGCCTCCAGAGGAGCTGCCGTCTCTCCAGCCACAAAGGCCTGTAGCCGAGTCCATGGCAGCCTGTTGCATGGAGGGCTTCTGTGGGAGAGGGCCGTGCTGCCCTGGCAGGGGCTCGTTCTCACACTGCTTTCCGTGGGGAAACGCTGTGTGTGCCAAGGGTCTCCTGTGTGCACAAAATCTCTCGCCAGTGCCTGAGGTGCAGGGAGTCCTCTTTGGACCCAGAGCCATGCTCTAGGCGGGCCTCCCGTGCTGGGAGAGCCTCCACTTCCCCAACTGTCCAACTGCCTCAGGAACACCCTTCGAGGGAGTGTGGCTCTGACAGGCAGAAGGGCCCGAGTGAGGAACGTGGATGGCAGGCCAAAGCCACTGTGCTGAGCAGTCCCCCTGCAAGTCCTAGCTGAAGGCTCTGTGCACCAGGCTCAAGCTGGAATGAGCCTGTGGCCTGGCCTCCAGTCCCAGGCTTGGCCTGGGCACTGCTAGGGCGGGCCCCAGCCCAGGCTCAGCCAGGCCTCCCTAGGGCCCGGGCTGGCCTAGGCCACTGCCAGCCAGCAGGGCCTCGACAGAGCACAGTTCATTCGAGGAGGCCCCCGGGGGTTGCCTGGGTGGCTCCTGCACTGCTGGGAAGCTGCAGGTCCGGAGGCTGTGTGTGCACGTGGCCACTGGGGCCTGAGCACAAGACAGGCCTGACCCCACTTGCAAGCAGGACTCCTGCCACCTCTTCGCTGCCTGCCACACCCCCTTGCTGCCTGCACTGTCTTCACTGCTGGCAGGCCTCTGTGTGCCCAGGCCAGTCTAGGCCAAGGAAACAAGGGGCTTGCTCTCCCCTTGCTAGGGGCTCCTCCTCCAGCACTCTGGCCCAGGGGACACACGCCCCTGGACCAGCAGCCTGCAAGGAAGCTGCAGCTGAGCCATGCCCCAAGGCCTGCAGCACCTGGCAGGGAGCCCTCTGCTATGGCCAGCTTTCCCACTGCAAAGCCTTGGAGGAGTTCGTGGATGCTGGGGCCTGCAGCATTTTCCGTTGGAGAGCACTGGGGGCCCAGAGCCTCCCCTGTGGCTTCCGAGCACTTTCCCACCCCCAGGCCCTTGGCACCCACTCTGCTGCCAGAGGGAAGTCCTAAGCAGGACTCTCGAGCTTGTGCAGCCAGAGGGCCTCCTGCTTGCAAATGTCCTCAGGAACTCCTTTGGAGTGAGGCCTCTCCTCCCATGCTGCTCAGCCAGCAGATGGTGCCATCGCTCCACCCAAAACCTCTCTGCTTTGCCTTCAGCCATGGATCGCCCTGCTGAGCTCTCTCGGCCTCAAGCAGCAACTCCAGTGTGCATCCAGCCTACAGAAAGCAGAGTGCCTTTGCCTGAGCACTGCTGTGCTGGGGCAGCACCCTGAAGGCCTCCTAGGGCCTTCGCTCCCCTAACCCAGTCGTGCCACCCAGCCCATGCGGGGAGCAAAGTTCCCCCTTGGCAGGGCTCAGCGTGTGGCCTGGCTGTGGTTTCATGGCTGGGAAAGGGCAGATCCTGAAGCTGGGTGCCCACCTGGGAATGGGGCCCGGGGGGCAGAGCCGGCATGCCCTGGTTGGGAGGCAGGAGATCTGGGGCCTTCAAGCTGCATGCAAGTCCCCTCTCTGGCTGCCCCTCTTGCTTCTTCTCTGCTGCCAAGCCTCTCACACCCCACGTGCGTCTCATTGAAAGGAGGCAGGCTGCTTGCCATTCTTGGGCAGGCAATCACCCCAGGAGCCTCGTTTACCCGAAGGGGAGTGCGCACTGACCCAGAGCCTCCAGAGGAGCTGCCGTCTCTCCAGCCACAAAGGCCTGTAGCCGAGTCCATGGCAGCCTGTTGCATGGAGGGCTTCTGTGGGAGAGGGCCGTGCTGCCCTGGCAGGGGCTCGTTCTCACACTGCTTTCCGTGGGGAAACGCTGTGTGTGCCAAGGGTCTCCTGTGTGCACAAAATCTCTCGCCAGTGCCTGAGGTGCAGGGAGTCCTCTTTGGACCCAGAGCCATGCTCTAGGCGGGCCTCCCGTGCTGGGAGAGCCTCCACTTCCCCAACTGTCCAACTGCCTCAGGAACACCCTTCGAGGGAGTGTGGCTCTGACAGGCAGAAGGGCCCGAGTGAGGAACGTGGATGGCAGGCCAAAGCCACTGTGCTGAGCAGTCCCCCTGCAAGTCCGAGCTGAAGGCTCTGTGCACCAGGCTCAAGCTGGAATGAGCCTGTGGCTTGGCCTCCAGTCCCAGGCTTGGCCTGGGCACTGCTAGGGCGGGCCCCAGCCCAGGCTCAGCCAGGCCTCCCTAGGGCCCGGGCTGGCCTAGGCCACTGCCAGCCAGCAGGGCCTCGACAGAGCACAGTTCATTCGAGGAGGCCCCCGGGGGTTGCCTGGGTGGCTCCTGCACTGCTGGGAAGCTGCAGGTCCGGAGGCTGTGTGTGCACGTGGCCACTGGGGCCTGAGCACAAGACAGGCCTGACCCCACTTGCAAGCAGGACTCCTGCCACCTCTTCGCTGCCTGCCACACCCCCTTGCTGCCTGCCCTGTCTTCACTGCTGGCAGGCCTCTGTGTGCCCAGGCCAGTCTAGGCCAAGGAAACAAGGGGCTTGCTCTCCCCTTGCTAGGGGCTCCTCCTCCAGCACTCTGGCCCAGGGGACACACGCCCCTGGACCAGCAGCCTGCAAGGAAGCTGCAGCTGAGCCATGCCCCAAGGCCTGCAGCACCTGGCAGGGAGCCCTCTGCTATGGCCAGCTTTCCCACTGCAAAGCCTTGGAGGAGTTCGTGGATGCTGGGGCCTGCAGCGTTTGCCGTCGGAGAGCACTGGGGGCCCAGAGCCTCCCCTGTGGCTTCCGAGCACTTTCCCACCCCCAGGCCCTTGGCACCCACTCTGCTGCCAGAGGGAAGTCCTAAGCAGGACTCTCGAGCTTGTGCAGCCAGAGGGCCTCCTGCTTGCAAATGTCCTCAGGAACTCCTTTGGAGTGAGGCCTCTCCTCCCATGCTGCTCAGCCAGCAGATGGTGCCATCGCTCCACCCAAAACCTCTCTGCTTTGCCTTCAGCCATGGATCGCCCTGCTGAGCTCTCTCGGCCTCAAGCAGCAACTCCAGTGTGCATCCAGCCTACAGAAAGCAGAGTGCCTTTGCCTGAACACTGCTGTGCTGGGGCAGCACCCTGAAGGCCTCCTAGGGCCTTCGCTCCCCTAACCCAGTCGTGCCACCCAGCCCATGCGGGGAGCAAAGTTCCCCCTTGGCAGGGCTCAGCGTGTGGCCTGGCTGTGGTTTCATGGCTGGGAAAGGGCAGATCCTGAAGCTGGGTGCCCACCTGGGAATGGGGCCCGGGGGGCAGAGCCGGCATGCCCTGGTTGGGAGGCAGGAGATCTGGGGCCTTCAAGCTGCATGCAAGGCCCCTCTCTGGCTGCCCCTCTTGCTTCTTCTCTGCTGCCAAGCCTCTCACACCCCACGTGCGTCTCATTGAAAGGAGGCAGGCTGCTTGCCATTCTTGGGCAGGCAATCACCCCAGGAGCCTCGTTTACCCGAAGGGGAGTGCGCACTGACCCAGAGCCTCCAGAGGAGCTGCCGTCTCTCCAGCCACAACGGCCTGTAGCCGAGTCCATGGCAGCCTGTTGCATGGAGGGCTTCTGTGGGAGAGGGCCGTGCTGCCCTGGCAGGGGCTCGTTCTCACACTGCTTTCCGTGGGGAAACGCTGTGTGTGCCAAGGGTCTCCTGTGTGCACAAAATCTCTCCCCAGTGCCTGAGGTGCAGGGAGTCCTCTTTGGACCCAGAGCCATGCTCTAGGCGGGCCTCCCGTGCTGGGAGAGCCTCCACTTCCCCAACTGTCCAACTGCCTCAGGAACACCCTTCGAGGGAGTGTGGCTCTGACAGGCAGAAGGGCCCGAGTGAGGAACGTGGATGGCAGGCCAAAGCCACTGTGCTGAGCAGTCCCCCTGCAAGTCCGAGCTGAAGGCTCTGTGCACCAGGCTCAAGCTGGAATGAGCCTGTGGCCTGGCCTCCAGTCCCAGGCTTGGCCTGGGCACTGCTAGGGCGGGCCCCAGCCCAGGCTCAGCCAGGCCTCCCTAGGGCCCGGGCTGGCCTAGGCCACTGCCAGCCAGCAGGGCCTCGACAGAGCACAGTTCATTCGAGGAGGCCCCCGGGGGTTGCCTGGGTGGCTCCTGCACTGCTGGGAAGCTGCAGGTCCGGAGGCTGTGTGTGCACGTGGCCACTGGGGCCTGAGCACAAGACAGGCCTGACCCCACTTGCAAGCAGGACTCCTGCCACCTCTTCGCTGCCTGCCACACCCCCTTGCTGCCTGCCCTGTCTTCACTGCTGGCAGGCCTCTGTGTGCCCAGGCCAGTCTAGGCCAAGGAAACAAGGGGCTTGCTCTCCCCTTGCTAGGGGCTCCTCCTCCAGCACTCTGGCCCAGGGGACACACGCCTCTGGACCAGCAGCCTGCAAGGAAGCTGCAGCTGAGCCATGCCCCAAGGCCTGCAGCACCTGGCAGGGAGCCCTCTGCTATGGCCAGCTTTCCCACTGCAAAGCCTTGGAGGAGTTCGTGGATGCTGGGGCCTGCAGCGTTTGCCGTCGGAGAGCACTGGGGGCCCAGAGCCTCCCCTGTGGCTTCCGAGCACTTTCCCACCCCCAGGCCCTTGGCACCCACTCTGCTGCCAGAGGGAAGTCCTAAGCAGGACTCTCGAGCTTGTGCAGCCAGAGGGCCTCCTGCTTGCAAATGTCCTCAGGAACTCCTTTGGAGTGAGGCCTCTCCTCCCATGCTGCTCAGCCAGCAGATGGTGCCATCGCTCCCCCCAAAACCTCTCTGCTTTGCCTTCAGCCATGGATCGCAATGCTGAGCTCTCTCGGCCTCAAGCAGCAACTCCAGTGTGCATCCAGCCTACAGAAAGCAGAGTGCCTTTGCCGGAGCACTGCTGTGCTGGGGCAGCACCCTGAAGGCCTCCTAGGGCCTTCGCTCCCCTAACCCAGTCGTGCCACCCAGCCCATGCGGGGAGCAAAGTTCCCCCTTGGCAGGGCTCAGCGTGTGGCTTGGCTGTGGTTTCATGGCTGGGAAAGGGCAGATCCTGAAGCTGGGTGCCCACCTGGGAATGGGGCCCGGGGGGCAGAGCCGGCATGCCCTGGCTGGGAGGCAGGAGATCTGGGGCCTTCAAGCTGCATGCAAATCCCCTCTCTGGCTGCCCCTCTTGCTTCTTCTCTGCTGCCAAGCCTCTCACACCCCACGTGCGTCTCATTGAAAGGAGGCAGGCTGCTTGCCATTCTTGGGCAGGCAATCACCCCAGGAGCCTCGTTTACCCGAAGGGGAGTGCGCACTGACCCAGAGCCTCCAGAGGAGCTGCCGTCTCTCCAGCCACAAAGGCCTGTAGCCGAGTCCATGGCAGCCTGTTGCATGGAGGGCTTCTGTGGGAGAGGGCCGTGCTGCCCTGGCAGGGGCTCGTTCTCACACTGCTTTCCGTGGGGAAACGCTGTGTGTGCCAAGGGTCTCCTGTGTGCACAAAATCTCTCGCCAGTGCCTGAGGTGCAGGGAGTCCTCTTTGGACCCAGAGCCATGCTCTAGGCGGGCCTCCCGTGCTGGGGGAGCCTCCACTTCCCCAACTGTCCAACTGCCTCAGGAACACCCTTCGTGGGAGTGTGGCTCTGACAGGCAGAAGGGCCCGAGTGAGGAACGTGGATGGCAGGCCAAAGCCACTGTGCTGAGCAGTCCCCCTGCAAGTCCTAGCTGAAGGCTCTGTGCACCAGGCTCAAGCTGGAATGAGCCTGTGGCCTGGCCTCCAGTCCCAGGCTTGGCCTGGGCACTGCTAGGGCGGGCCCCAGTCCAGGCTCAGCCAGGCCTCCCTAGGGCCCGGGCTGGCCTAGGCCACTGCCAGCCAGCAGGGCCTCGACAGAGCACAGTTCATTCGAGGAGGCCCCCGGGGGTTGCCTGGGTGGCTCCTGCACTGCTGGGAAGCTGCAGGTCCGGAGGCTGTGTGTGCACGTGGCCACTGGGGCCTGAGCACAAGACAGGCCTGACCCCACTTGCAAGCAGGACTCCTGCCACCTCTTCGCTGCCTGCCACACCCCCTTGCTGCCTGCCCTGTCTTCACTGCTGGCAGGCCTCTGTGTGCCCAGGCCAGTCTAGGCCAAGGAAACAAGGGGCTTGCTCTCCCCTTGCTAGGGGCTCCTCCTCCAGCACTCTGGCCCAGGGGACACACGCCCCTGGACCAGCAGCCTGCAAGGAAGCTGCAGCTGAGCCATGCCCAAAGGCCTGCAGCACCTGGCAGGGAGCCCTCTGCTATGGCCAGCTTTCCCACTGCAAAGCCTTGGAGGAGTTCCTGGATGCTGGGGCCTGCAGCGTTTGCCGTCGGAGAGCACTGGGGGCCCAGAGCCTCCCCTGTGGCTTCCGAGCACTTTCCCACCCCCAGGCCCTTGGCACCCACTCTGCTGCCAGAGGGAAGTCCTAAGCAGGACTCTCGAGCTTGTGCAGCCAGAGGGCCTCCTGCTTGCAAATGTCCTCAGGAACTCCTTTGGAGTGAGGCCTCTCCTCCCATGCTGTTCAGCCAACAGATGGTGCCATCGCTCCACCCAAAACCTCTCTGCTTTGCCTTCAGCCATGGATCGCCCTGCTGAGCTCTCTCTGCCTCAAGCAGCAACTCCAGTGTGCATCCAGCCTACAGAAAGCAGAGTGCCTTTGCCTGAGCACTGCTGTGCTGGGGCAGCACCCTGAAGGCCTCCTAGGGCCTTCGCTCCCCTAACCCAGTCGTGCCACCCAGCCCATGCGGGGAGCAAAGTTCCCCTTGGCAGGGCTCAGTGTGTGGCCTGGCTGTGGTTTCATGGCTGGGAAAGGGCAGATCCTGAAGCTGGGTGCCCACCTGGGAATGGGGCCCGGGGGGCAGAGCCGGCATGCCCTGGCTGGGAGGCAGGAGATCTGGGGCCTTCAAGCTGCATGCAAGTCCCCTCTCTGGCTGCCCCTCTTGCTTCTTCTCTGCTGCCAAGCCTCTCACACCCCACGTGCGTCTCATTGAAAGGAGGCAGGCTGCTTGCCATTCTTGGGCAGGCAATCACCCCAGGAGCCTCGTTTACCCGAAGGGGAGTGCGCACTGACCCAGAGCCTCCAGAGGAGCTGCCGTCTCTCCAGCCACAAAGGCCTGTAGCCGAGTCCATGGCAGCCTGTTGCATGGAGGGCTTCTGTGGGAGAGGGCCGTGCTGCCCTGGCAGGGGCTCGTTCTCACACTGCTTTCCGTGGGGAAACGCTGTGTGTGCCAAGGGTCTCCTGTGTGCACAAAATCTCTCGCCAGTGCCTGAGGTGCAGGGAGTCCTCTTTGGACCCAGAGCCATGCTCTAGGCGGGCCTCCCGTGCTGGGAGAGCCTCCACTTCCCCAACTGTCCAACTGCCTCAGGAACACCCTTCGAGGGAGTGTGGCTCTGACAGGCAGAAGGGCCCGAGTGAGGAACGTGGATGGCAGGCCAAAGCCACTGTGCTGAGCAGTCCCCCTGCAAGTCCGAGCTGAAGGCTCTGTGCACCAGGCTCAAGCTGGAATGAGCCTGTGGCCTGGCCTCCAGTCCCAGGCTTGGCCTGGGCACTGCTAGGGCGGGCCCCAGCCCAGGCTCAGCCAGGCCTCCCTAGGGCCCGGGCTGGCCTAGGCCACTGCCAGCCAGCAGGGCCTCGACAGAGCACAGTTCATTCGAGGAGGCCCCCGGGGGTTGCCTGGGTGGCTCCTGCACTGCTGGGAAGCTGCAGGTCCGGAGGCTGTGTGTGCACGTGGCCACTGGGGCCTGAGCACAAGACAGGCCTGACCCCACTTGCAAGCAGGACTCCTGCCACCTCTTCGCTGCCTGCCACACCCCCTTGCTGCCTGCCCTGTCTTCACTGCTGGCAGGCCTCTGTGTGCCCAGGCCAGTCTAGGCCAAGGAAACAAGGGGCTTGCTCTCCCCTTGCTAGGGGCTCCTCCTCCAGCACTCTGGCCCAGGGGACACACGCCCCTGGACCAGCAGCCTGCAAGGAAGCTGCAGCTGAGCCATGCCCCAAGGCCTGCAGCACCTGGCAGGGAGCCCTCTGCTATGGCCAGCTTTCCCACTGCAAAGCCTTGGAGGAGTTCGTGGATGCTGGGGCCTGCAGCGTTTGCCGTCGGAGAGCACTGGGGGCCCAGAGCCTCCCCTGTGGCTTCCGAGCACTTTCCCACCCCCAGGCCCTTGGCACCCACTCTGCTGCCAGAGGGAAGTCCTAAGCAGGACTCTCGAGCTTGTGCAGCCAGAGGGCCTCCTGCTTGCAAATGTCCTCAGGAACTCCTTTGGAGTGAGGCCTCTCCTCCCATGCTGCTCAGCCAGCAGATGGTGCCATCGCTCCCCCCAAAACCTCTCTGCTTTGCCTTCAGCCATGGATCGCCCTGCTGAGCTCTCTCGGCCTCAAGCAGCAACTCCAGTGTGCATCCAGCCTACAGAAAGCAGAGTGCCTTTGCCGGAGCACTGCTGTGCTGGGGCAGCACCCTGAAGGCCTCCTAGGGCCTTCGCTCCCCTAAACCAGTCGTGCCACCCAGCCCATGCGGGGAGCAAAGTTCCCCCTTGGCAGGGCTCAGCGTGTGGCTTGGCTGTGGTTTCATGGCTGGGAAAGGGCAGATCCTGAAGCTGGGTGCCCACCTGGGAATGGGGCCCGGGGGGCAGAGCCGGCATGCCCTGGCTGGGAGGCAGGAGATCTGGGGCCTTCAAGCTGCATGCAAATCCCCTCTCTGGCTGCCCCTCTTGCTTCTTCTCTGCTGCCAAGCCTCTCACACCCCACGTGCGTCTCATTGAAAGGAGGCAGGCTGCTTGCCATTCTTGGGCAGGCAATCACCCCAGGAGCCTCGTTTACCCGAAGGGGAGTGCGCACTGACCCAGAGCCTCCAGAGGAGCTGCCGTCTCTCCAGCCACAAAGGCCTGTAGCCGAGTCCATGGCAGCCTGTTGCATGGAGGGCTTCTGTGGGAGAGGGCCGTGCTGCCCTGGCAGGGGCTCGTTCTCACACTGCTTTCCGTGGGGAAACGCTGTGTGTGCCAAGGGTCTCCTGTGTGCACAAAATCTCTCGCCAGTGCCTGAGATGCAGGGAGTCCTCTTTGGACCCAGAGCCATGCTCTAGGCGGGCCTCCCGTGCTGGGAGAGCCTCCACTTCCCCAACTGTCCAACTGCCTCAGGAACACCCTTCGTGGGAGTGTGGCTCTGACAGGCAGAAGGGCCCGAGTGAGGAACGTGGATGGCAGGCCAAAGCCACTGTGCTGAGCAGTCCCCCTGCAAGTCCTAGCTGAAGGCTCTGTGCACCAGGCTCAAGCTGGAATGAGCCTGTGGCCTGGCCTCCAGTCCCAGGCTTGGCCTGGGCACTGCTAGGGCGGGCCCCAGTCCAGGCTCAGCCAGGCCTCCCTAGGGCCCGGGCTGGCCTAGGCCACTGCCAGCCAGCAGGGCCTCGACAGAGCACAGTTCATTCGAGGAGGCCCCCGGGGGTTGCCTGGGTGGCTCCTGCACTGCTGGGAAGCTGCAGGTCCGGAGGCTGTGTGTGCACGTGGCCACTGGGGCCTGAGCACAAGACAGGCCTGACCCCACTTGCAAGCAGGACTCCTGCCACCTCTTCGCTGCCTGCCACACCCCCTTGCTGCCTGCCCTGTCTTCACTGCTGGCAGGCCTCTGTGTGCCCAGGCCAGTCTAGGCCAAGGAAACAAGGGGCTTGCTCTCCCCTTGCTAGGGGCTCCTCCTCCAGCACTCTGGCCCAGGGGACACACGCCCCTGGACCAGCAGCCTGCAAGGAAGCTGCAGCTGAGCCATGCCCAAAGGCCTGCAGCACCTGGCAGGGAGCCCTCTGCTATGGCCAGCTTTCCCACTGCAAAGCCTTGGAGGAGTTCGTGGATGCTGGGGCCTGCAGCGTTTGCCGTCGGAGAGCACTGGGGGCCCAGAGCCTCCCCTGTGGCTTCCGAGCACTTTCCCACCCCCAGGCCCTTGGCACCCACTCTGCTGCCAGAGGGAAGTCCTAAGCAGGACTCTCAAGCTTGTGCAGCCAGAGGGCCTCCTGCTTGCAAATGTCCTCAGGAACTCCTTTGGAGTGAGGCCTCTCCTCCCATGCTGTTCAGCCAGCAGATGGTGCCATCGCTCCACCCAAAACCTCTCTGCTTTGCCTTCAGCCATGGATCGCCCTGCTGAGCTCTCTCTGCCTCAAGCAGCAACTCCAGTGTGCATCCAGCCTACAGAAAGCAGAGTGCCTTTGCCTGAGCACTGCTGTGCTGGGGCAGCACCCTGAAGGCCTCCTAGGGCCTTCGCTCCCCTAACCCAGTCGTGCCACCCAGCCCATGCGGGGAGCAATGTTCCCCTTGGCAGGGCTCAGTGTGTGGCCTGGCTGTGGTTTCATGGCTGGGAAAGGGCAGATCCTGAAGCTGGGTGCCCACCTGGGAATGGGGCCCGGGGGGCAGAGCCGGCATGCCCTGGCTGGGAGGCAGGAGATCTGGGGCCTTCAAGCTGCATGCAAATCCCCTCTCTGGCTGCCCCTTTTGCTTCTTCTCTGCTGCCAAGCCTCTCACACCCCACGGGCGTCTCATTGAAAGGAGGCAGGCTGCTTGCCATTCTTGGGCAGGCAATCACCCCAGGAGCTTCGTTTACCCGAAGGGGAGTGCGCACTGACCCAGAGCCTCCAGAGGAGCTGCTGTCTCTCCAGCCACAAAGGCCTGTAGCCGAGTCCATGGCAGCCTGTTGCATGGAGGGCTTCTGTGGGAGAGGGCCGTGCTGCCCTGACAGGGGCTCGTTCTCACACTGCTTTCCGTGGGGAAACGCTGTGTGTGCCAAGGGTCTCCTGTGTGCACAAAATCTCTCGCCAGTGCCTGAGGTGCAGGGAGTCCTCTTTGGACCCAGAGCCATGCTCTAGGCGGGCCTCCCGTGCTGGGAGAGCCTCCACTTCCCCAACTGTCCAACTGCCTCAGGAACACCCTTCGAGGGAGTGTGGCTCTGACAGGCAGAAGGGCCCGAGTGAGGAACGTGGATGGCAGGCCAAAGCCACTGTGCTGAGCAGTCCCCCTGCAAGTCCGAGCTGAAGGCTCTGTGCACCAGGCTCAAGCTGGAATGAGCCTGTGGCCTGGCCTCCAGTCCCAGGCTTGGCCTGGGCACTGCTAGGGCGGGCCCCAGCCCAGGCTCAGCCAGGCCTCCCTAGGGCCCGGGCTGGCCTAGGCCACTGCCAGCCAGCAGGGCCTCGACAGAGCACAGTTCATTCGAGGAGGCCCCCGGGGGTTGCCTGGGTGGCTCCTGCACTGCTGGGAAGCTGCAGGTCCGGAGGCTGTGTGTGCACGTGGCCACTGGGGCCTGAGCACAAGACAGGCCTGACCCCACTTGCAAGCAGGACTCCTGCCACCTCTTCGCTGCCTGCCACACCCCCTTGCTGCCTGCCCTGTCTTCACTGCTGGCAGGCCTCTGTGTGCCCAGGCCAGTCTAGGCCAAGGAAACAAGGGGCTTGCTCTCCCCTTGCTAGGAGCTCCTCCTCCAGCACTCTGGCCCAGGGGACACACGCCCCTGGACCAGCAGCCTGCAAGGAAGCTGCAGCTGAGCCATGCCCAAAGGCCTGCAGCACCTGGCAGGGAGCCGTCTGCTATGGACAGCTTTCCCACTGCAAAACCTTGGAGGAGTTCGTGGATGCTGGGGCCTGCAGCGTTTGCCGTCGGAGAGCACTGGGGGCCCAGAGCCTCCCCTGTGGCTTCCGAGCACTTTCCCACCCGCAGGCCCTTGGCACCCACTCTGCTGCCAGAGGGAAGTCCTAAGCAGGACTCTCGAGCTTGTGCAGCCAGAGGGCCTCCTGCTTGCAAATGTCCTCAGGAACTCCTTTGGAGTGAGGCCTCTCCTCCCATGCTGCTCAGCCAGCAGATGGTGCCATCGCTCCACCCAAAACCTCTCTGCTTTGCCTTCAGCCATGGATCGCCCTGCTGAGCTCTCTCTGCCTCAAGCAGCAACTCCAGTGTGCATCCAGCCTACAGAAAGCAGAGTGCCTTTGCCGGAGCACTGCTGTGCTGGGGCAGCACCCTGAAGGCCTCCTAGAGCCTTCGCTCCCCTCACCCAGTCGTGCCACCCAGCCCATGCGGGGAGCAAAGTTCCCCCTTGGCAGGGCTCAGCGTGTGGCCTGGGTGTGGTTTCATGGCTGGGAAAGGGCAGATCCTGAAGCTGGGTGCCCACCTGGGAATGGGGCCCGGGGGGCAGAGCTGGCATGCCCTGGTTGGGAGGCAGGAGATCTGGGGCCTTCAAGCTGCATGCAAGTCCCCTCTCTGGCTGCCCCTCTTGCTTCTTCTCTGCTGCCAAGCCTCTCACACCCCACGTGCGTCTCATTGAAAGGAGGCAGGCTGCTTGCCATTCTTGGGCAGGCAATCACCCCAGGAGCCTCGTTTACCCGAAGGGGAGTGCGCACTGACCCAGAGCCTCCAGAGGAGCTGCCGTCTCTCCAGCCACAAAGGCCTGTAGCCGAGTCCATGGCAGCCTGTTGCATGGAGGGCTTCTGTGGGAGAGGGCCGTGCTGCCCTGGCAGGGGCTCGTTCTCACACTGCTTTCCGTGGGGAAACGCTGTGTGTGCCAAGGGTCTCCTGTGTGCACAAAATCTCTCGCCAGTGCCTGAGGTGCAGGGAGTCCTCTTTGGACCCAGAGCCATGCTCTAGGCGGGCCTCCCGTGCTGGGAGAGCCTCCACTTCCCCAACTGTCCAACTGCCTCAGGAACACCCTTCGAGGGAGTGTGGCTCTGACAGGCAGAAGGGCCCGAGTGAGGAACGTGGATGGCAGGCCAAAGCCACTGTGCTGAGCAGTCCCCCTGCAAGTCCGAGCTGAAGGCTCTGTGCACCAGGCTCAAGCTGGAATGAGCCTGTGGCCTGGCCTCCAGTCCCAGGCTTGGCCTGGGCACTGCTAGGGCGGGCCCCAGCCCAGGCTCAGCCAGGCCTCCCTAGGGCCCGGGCTGGCCTAGGCCACTGCCAGCCAGCAGGGCCTCGACAGAGCACAGTTCATTCGAGGAGGCCCCCGGGGGTTGCCTGGGTGGCTCCTGCACTGCTGGGAAGCTGCAGGTCCGGAGGCTGTGTGTGCACGTGGCCTCTGGGGCCTGAGCACAAGACAGGCCTGACCCCACTTGCAAGCAGGACTCCTGCCACCTCTTCGCTGCCTGCCACACCCCCTTGCTGCCTGCCCTGTCTTCACTGCTGGCAGGCCTCTGTGTGCCCAGGCCAGTCTAGGCCAAGGAAACAAGGGGCTTGCTCTCCCCTTGCTAGGAGCTCCTCCTCCAGCACTCTGGCCCAGGGGACACACGCCCCTGGACCAGCAGCCTGCAAGGAAGCTGCAGCTGAGCCATGCCCAAAGGCCTGCAGCACCTGGCAGGGAGCCCTCTGCTATGGCCAGCTTTCCCACTGCAAAGCCTTGGAGGAGTTCGTGGATGCTGGGGCCTGCAGCGTTTGCCGTCGCAGAGCACTGGGGGCCCAGAGCCTCCCCTGTGGCTTCCGAGCACTTTCCCACCCCCAGGCCCTTGGCACCCACTCTGCTGCCAGAGGGAAGTCCTAAGCAGGACTCTCGAGCTTGTGCAGCCAGAGGGCCTCCTGCTTGCAAATGTCCTCAGGAACTCCTTTGGAGTGAGGCCTCTCCTCCCATGCTGCTCAGCCAGCAGATGGTGCCATCGCTCCACCCAAAACCTCTCTGCTTTGCCTTCAGCCATGGATCGCCCTGCTGAGCTCTCTCTGCCTCAAGCAGCAACTCCAGTGTGCATCCAGCCTACAGAAAGCAGAGTGCCTTTGCCGGAGCACTGCTGTGCTGGGGCAGCACCCTGAAGGCCTCCTAGAGCCTTCGCTCCCCTAACCCAGTCGTGCCACCCAGCCCATGCGGGGAGCAAAGTTCCCCCTTGGCAGGGCTCAGCGTGTGGCCTGGGTGTGGTTTCATGGCTGGGAAAGGGCAGATCCTGAAGCTGGGTGCCCACCTGGGAATGGGGCCCGGGGGGCAGAGCCGGCATGCCCTGGCTGGGAGGCAGGAGATCTGGGGCCTTCAAGCTGCATGCAAATCCCCTCTCTGGCTGCCCCTCTTGCTTCTTCTCTGCTGCCAAGCCTCTCACACCCCACGTGCGTCTCATTGAAAGGAGGCAGGCTGCTTGCCATTCTTGGGCAGGCAATCACCCCAGGAGCCTCGTTTACCCGAAGGGGAGTGCGCACTGACCCAGAGCCTCCAGAGGAGCTGCCGTCTCTCCAGCCACAAAGGCCTGTAGCCGAGTCCATGGCAGCCTGTTGCATGGAGGGCTTCTGTGGGAGAGGGCCGTGCTGCCCTGGCAGGGGCTCGTTCTCACACTGCTTTCCGTGGGGAAACGCTGTGTGTGCCAAGGGTCTCCTGTGTGCACAAAATCTCTCGCCAGTGCCTGAGGTGCAGGGAGTCCTCTTTGGACCCAGAGCCATGCTCTAGGCGGGCTTCCCGTGCTGGGAGAGCCTCCACTTCCCCAACTGTCCAACTGCCTCAGGAACACCCTTCGTGGGAGTGTGGCTCTGACAGGCAGAAGGGCCCGAGTGAGGAACGTGGATGGTAGGCCAAAGCCACTGTGCTGAGCAGTCCCCCTGCAAGTCCGAGCTGAAGGCTCTGTGCACCAGGCTCAAGCTGGAATGAGCCTGTGGCCTGGCCTCCAGTCCCAGGCTTGGCCTGGGCACTGCTAGGGCGGGCCCCAGCCCAGGCTCAGCCAGGCCTCCCTAGGGCCCGGGCTGGCCTAGGCCACTGCCAGCCAGCAGGGCCTCGACAGAGCACAGTTCATTCGAGGAGGCCCCCGGGGGTTGCCTGGGTGGCTCCTGCACTGCTGGGAAGCTGCAGGTCCGGAGGCTGTGTGTGCACGTGGCCTCTGGGGCCTGAGCACAAGACAGGCCTGACCCCACTTGCAAGCAGGACTCCTGCCACCTCTTCGCTGCCTGCCACACCCCCTTGCTGCCTGCCCTGTCTTCACTGCTGGCAGGCCTCTGTGTGCCCAGGCCAGTCTAGGCCAAGGAAACAAGGGGCTTGCTCTCCCCTTGCTAGGAGCTCCTCCTCCAGCACTCTGGCCCAGGGGACACACGCCCCTGGACCAGCAGCCTGCAAGGAAGCTGCAGCTGAGCCATGCCCAAAGGCCTGCAGCACCTGGCAGGGAGCCCTCTGCTATGGCCAGCTTTCCCACTGCAAAGCCTTGGAGGAGTTCGTGGATGCTGGGGCCTGCAGCGTTTGCCGTCGGAGAGCACTGGGGGCCCAGAGCCTCCCCTGTGGCTTCCGAGCACTTTCCCACCCCCAGGCCCTTGGCACCCACTCTGCTGCCAGAGGGAAGTCCTAAGCAGGACTCTCGAGCTTGTGCAGCCAGAGCGCCTCCTGCTTGCAAATGTCCTCAGGAACTCCTTTGGAGTGAGGCCTCTCCTCCCATGCTGCTCAGCCAGCAGATGGTGCCATCGCTCCACCCAAAACCTCTCTGCTTTGCCTTCAGCCATGGATCGCCCTGCTGAGCTCTCTCTGCCTCAAGCAGCAACTCCAGTGTGCATCCAGCCTACAGAAAGCAGAGTGCCTTTGCCAGAGCACTGCTGTGCTGGGGCAGCACCCTGAAGGCCTCCTAGGGCCTTCGCTCCCCTAACCCAGTCGTGCCACCCAGCCCATGCGGGGAGCAAAGTTCCCCCTTGGCAGGGCTCAGCGTGTGGCCTGGGTGTGGTTTCATGGCTGGGAAAGGGCAGATCCTGAAGCTGGGTGTCCACCAGGGAATGGGGCCCGGGGGGCAGAGCCGGCATGCCCTGGTTGGGAGGCAGGAAATCTGGGGTCTTCAAGCTGCATGCAAGTCTCCTCTCTGGCTGCCCCTCTTGCTTCTTCTCTGCTGCCAAGCCTCTCACACCCCACGTGCGTCTCTTTGAAAGGAGGCAGGCTGCTTGCCATTCTTGGGCAGGCAATCACCCCAGGAGCCTCGTTTACCCGAAGGGGAGTGCGCACTGACCCAGAGCCTCCAGAGGAGCTGCCGTCTCTCCAGCCACAAAGGCCTGTAGCCGAGTCCATGGCAGCCTGTTGCATGGAGGGCTTCTGTGGGAGAGGGCCGTGCTGCCCTGGCAGGGGCTCGTTCTCACACTGCTTTCCGTGGGGAAACGCTGTGTGTGCCAAGGGTCTCCTGTGTGCACAAAATCTCTCGCCAGTGCCTGAGGTGCAGGGAGTCCTCTTTGGACCCAGAGCCATGCTCTAGGCGGGCCTCCCGTGCTGGGAGAGCCTCCACTTCCCCAACTGTCCAACTGCCTCAGGAACACCCTTCGAGGGAGTGTGGCTCTGACAGGCAGAAGGGCCCGAGTGAGGAACGTGGATGGCAGGCCAAAGCCACTGTGCTGAGCAGTCCCCCTGCAAGTCCGAGCTGAAGGCTCTGTGCACCAGGCTCAAGCTGGAATGAGCCTGTGGCCTGGCCTCCAGTCCCAGGCTTGGCCTGGGCACTGCTAGGGCGGGCCCCAGCCCAGGCTCAGCCAGGCCTCCCTAGGGCCCGGGCTGGCCTAGGCCACTGCCAGCCAGCAGGGCCTCGACAGAGCACAGTTCATTCGAGGAGGCCCCCGGGGGTTGCCTGGGTGGCTCCTGCACTGCTGGGAAGCTGCAGGTCCGGAGGCTGTGTGTGCACGTGGCCACTGGGGCCTGAGCACAAGACAGGCCTGACCCCACTTGCAAGCAGGACTCCTGCCACCTCTTCGCTGCCTGCCACACCCCCTTGCTGCCTGCCCTGTCTTCACTGCTGGCAGGCCTCTGTGTGCCCAGGCCAGTCTAGGCCAAGGAAACAAGGGGCTTGCTCTCCCCTTGCTAGGAGCTCCTCCTCCAGCACTCTGGCCCAGGGGACACACGCCCCTGGACCAGCAGCCTGCAAGGAAGCTGTAGCTGAGCCATGCCCAAAGGCCTGCAGCACCTGGCAGGGAGCCCTCTGCTATGGCCAGCTTTCCCACTGCAAAGCCTTGGAGGAGTTCGTGGATGCTGGGGCCTGCAGCGTTTGCCGTCGGAGAGCACTGGAGGCCCAGAGCCTCCCCTGTGGCTTCCGAGCACTTTCCCACCCCCAGGCCCTTGGCACCCACTCTGCTGCCAGAGGGAAGTCCTAAGCAGGACTCTCGAGCTTGTGCAGCCAGAGGGCCTCCTGCTTGCAAATGTCCTCAGGAACTCCTTTGGAGTGAGGCCTCTCCTCCCATGCTGCTCAGCCAGCAGATGGTGCCATCGCTCCACCCAAAACCTCTGTGCTTTGCCTTCAGCCATGGATCGCCCTGCTGAGCTCTCTCTGCCTCAAGCAGCAACTCCAGTGTGCATCCAGCCTACAGAAAGCAGAGTGCCTTTGCCAGAGCACTGCTGTGCTGGGGCAGCACCCTGAAGGCCTCCTAGGGCCTTCGCTCCCCTAACCCAGTCGTGCCACCCAGCCCATGCGGGGAGCAAAGTTCCCCCTTGGCAGGGCTCAGCGTGTGGCCTGGGTGTGGTTTCATGGCTGGGAAAGGGCAGATCCTGAAGCTGGGTGCCCACCTGGGAATGGGGCCCGGGGGGCAGGGCCGGCATGCCCTGGTTGGGAGGCAGGAGATCTGGGGCCTTCAAGCTGCATGCAAATCCCCTCTCTGGCTGCCCCTCTTGCTTCTTCTCTGCTGCCAAGCCTCTCACACCCCACGTGCGTCTCATTGAAAGGAGGCAGGCTGCTTGCCATTCTTGGGCAGGCAATCACCCCAGGAGCCTCGTTTACCCGAAGGGGAGTGCGCACTGACCCAGAGCCTCCAGAGGAGCTGCCGTCTCTCCAGCCACAAAGGCCTGTAGCCGAGTCCATGGCAGCCTGTTGCATGGAGGGCTTCTGTGGGAGAGGGCCGTGCTGCCCTGGCAGGGGCTCGTTCTCACACTGCTTTCCGTGGGGAAACGCTGTGTGTGCCAAGGGTCTCCTGTGTGCACAAAATCTCTCGCCAGTGCCTGAGGTGCAGGGAGTCCTCTTTGGACCCAGAGCCATGCTCTAGGCGGGCCTCCCGTGCTGGGAGAGCCTCCACTTCCCCAACTGTCCAACTGCCTCAGGAACACCCTTCGAGGGAGTGTGGCTCTGACAGGCAGAAGGGCCCGAGTGAGGAACGTGGATGGCAGGCCAAAGCCACTGTGCTGAGCAGTCCCCCTGCAAGTCCGAGCTGAAGGCTCTGTGCACCAGGCTCAAGCTGGAATGAGCCTGTGGCCTGGCCTCCAGTCCCAGGCTTGGCCTGGGCACTGCTAGGGCGGGCCCCAGCCCAGGCTCAGCCAGGCCTCCCTAGGGCCCGGGCTGGCCTAGGCCACTGCCAGCCAGCAGGGCCTCGACAGAGCACAGTTCATTCGAGGAGGCCCCCGGGGGTTGCCTGGGTGGCTCCTGCACTGCTGGGAAGCTGCAGGTCCGGAGGCTGTGTGTGCACGTGGCCACTGGGGCCTGAGCACAAGACAGGCCTGACCCCACTTGCAAGCAGGACTCCTGCCACCTCTTCGCTGCCTGCCACACCCCCTTGCTGCCTGCCCTGTCTTCACTGCTGGCAGGCCTCTGTGTGCCCAGGCCAGTCTAGGCCAAGGAAACAAGGGGCTTGCTCTCCCCTTGCTAGGAGCTCCTCCTCCAGCACTCTGGCCCAGGGGACACACGCCCCTGGACCAGCAGCCTGCAAGGAAGCTGCAGCTGAGCCATGCCCAAAGGCCTGCAGCACCTGGCAGGGAGCCGTCTGCTATGGACAGCTTTCCCACTGCAAAGCCTTGGAGGAGTTCGTGGATGCTGGGGCCTGCAGCGTTTGCCGTCGGAGAGCACTGGGGGCCCAGAGCCTCCCCTGTGGCTTCCGAGCACTTTCCCACCCCCAGGCCCTTGGCACCCACTCTGCTGCCAGAGGGAAGTCCTAAGCAGGACTCTCGAGCTTGTGCAGCCAGAGGGCCTCCTGCTTGCAAATGTCCTCAGGAACTCCTTTGGAGTGAGGCCTCTCCTCCCATGCTGCTCAGCCAGCAGATGGTGCCATCGCTCCACCCAAAACCTCTCTGCTTTGCCTTCAGCCATGGATCGCCCTGCTGAGCTCTCTCTGCCTCAAGCAGCAACTCCAGTGTGCATCCAGCCTACAGAAAGCAGAGTGCCTTTGCCGGAGCACTGCTGTGCTGGGGCAGCACCCTGAAGGCCTCCTAGAGCCTTCGCTCCCCTAACCCAGTCGTGCCACCCAGCCCATGCGGGGAGCAAAGTTCCCCCTTGGCAGGGCTCAGCGTGTGGCCTGGGTGTGGTTTCATGGCTGGGAAAGGGCAGATCCTGAAGCTGGGTGCCCACCTGGGAATGGGGCCCGGGGGGCAGAGCTGGCATGCCCTGGTTGGGAGGCAGGAGATCTGGGGCCTTCAAGCTGCATGCAAGTCCCCTCTCTGGCTGCCCCTCTTGCTTCTTCTCTGCTGCCAAGCCTCTCACACCCCACGTGCGTCTCATTGAAAGGAGGCAGGCTGCTTGCCATTCTTGGGCAGGCAATCACCCCAGGAGCCTCGTTTACCCGAAGGGGAGTGCGCACTGACCCAGAGCCTCCAGAGGAGCTGCCGTCTCTCCAGCCACAAAGGCCTGTAGCCGAGTCCATGGCAGCCTGTTGCATGGAGGGCTTCTGTGGGAGAGGGCCGTGCTGCCCTGGCAGGGGCTCGTTCTCACACTGCTTTCCGTGGGGAAACGCTGTGTGTGCCAAGGGTCTCCTGTGTGCACAAAATCTCTCGCCAGTGCCTGAGGTGCAGGGAGTCCTCTTTGGACCCAGAGCCATGCTCTAGGCGGGCCTCCCGTGCTGGGAGAGCCTCCACTTCCCCAACTGTCCAACTGCCTCAGGAACACCCTTCGAGGGAGTGTGGCTCTGACAGGCAGAAGGGCCCGAGTGAGGAACGTGGATGGCAGGCCAAAGCCACTGTGCTGAGCAGTCCCCCTGCAAGTCCTAGCTGAAGGCTCTGTGCACCAGGCTCAAGCTGGAATGAGCCTGTGGCCTGGCCTCCAGTCCCAGGCTTGGCCTGGGCACTGCTAGGGCGGGCCCCAGCCCAGGCTCAGCCTTGCCTCCCTAGGGCCCGGGCTGGCCTAGGCCACTGCCAGCCAGCAGGGCCTCGACAGAGCACAGTTCATTCGAGGAGGCCCCCGGGGGTTGCCTGGGTGGCTCCTGCACTGCTGGGAAGCTGCAGGTCCGGAGGCTGTGTGTGCACGTGGCCTCTGGGGCCTGAGCACAAGACAGGCCTGACCCCACTTGCAAGCAGGACTCCTGCCACCTCTTCGCTGCCTGCCACACCCCCTTGCTGCCTGCCCTGTCTTCACTGCTGGCAGGCCTCTGTGTGCCCAGGCCAGTCTAGGCCAAGGAAACAAGGGGCTTGCTCTCCCCTTGCTAGGAGCTCCTCCTCCAGCACTCTGGCCCAGGGGACACACGCCCCTGGACCAGCAGCCTGCAAGGAAGCTGCAGCTGAGCCATGCCCAAAGGCCTGCAGCACCTGGCAGGGAGCCCTCTGCTATGGCCAGCTTTCCCACTGCAAAGCCTTGGAGGAGTTCGTGGATGCTGGGGCCTGCAGCGTTTGCCGTCGCAGAGCACTGGGGGCCCAGAGCCTCCCCTGTGGCTTCCGAGCACTTTCCCACCCCCAGGCCCTTGGCACCCACTCTGCTGCCAGAGGGAAGTCCTAAGCAGGACTCTCGAGCTTGTGCAGCCAGAGGGCCTCCTGCTTGCAAATGTCCTCAGGAACTCCTTTGGAGTGAGGCCTCTCCTCCCATGCTGCTCAGCCAGCAGATGGTGCCATCGCTCCACCCAAAACCTCTCTGCTTTGCCTTCAGCCATGGATCGCCCTGCTGAGCTCTCTCTGCCTCAAGCAGCAACTCCAGTGTGCATCCAGCCTACAGAAAGCAGAGTGCCTTTGCCTGAACACTGCTGTGCTGGGGCAGCACCCTGAAGGCCTCCTAGGGCCTTCGCTCCCCTAACCCAGTCTTGCCACCCAGCCCATGCGGGGAGCAAAGTTCCCCCTTGGCAGGGCTCAGCATGTGGCCTGGCTGTGGTTTCATGGCTGGGAAAGGGCAGATCCTGAAGCTGGGTGCCCACCTGGGAATGGGGCCCGGGGGGCAGAGCCGGCATGCCCTGGCTGGGAGGCAGGAGATCTGGGGCCTTCAAGCTGCATGCAAATCCCCTCTATGGCTGCCTCTCTTGCTTCTTCTCTGCTGCCAAGCCTCTCACACCCCACGTGCGTCTCATTGAAAGGAGGCAGGCTGCTTGCCATTCTTGGACAAGCAATCACCCCAGGAGCCTCGTTTACCCGAAGGGGAGTGCGCACTGACCCAGAGCCTCCAGAGGAGCTGCCGTCTCTCCAGCCACAAAGGCCTGTAGCCGAGTCCATGGCAGCCTGTTGCATGGAGGGCTTCTGTGGGAGAGGGCCGTGCTGCCCTGGCAGGGGCTCGTTCTCACACTGCTTTCCGTGGGGAAACGCTGTGTGTGCCAAGGGTCTCCTGTGTGCACAAAATCTCTCGCCAGTGCCTGAGGTGCAGGGAGTCCTCTTTGGACCCAGAGCCATGCTCTAGGTGGGCCTCCCGTGCTGGGAGAGCCTCCACTTCCCCAACTGTCCAACTGCCTCAGGAACACCCTTCGAGGGAGTGTGGCTCTGACAGGCACAAGGGCCCGAGTGAGGAACGTGGATGGCAGGCCAAAGCCACTGTGCTGAGCAGTCCCCCTGCAAGTCCTAGCTGAAGGCTCTGTGCACCAGGCTCAAGCTGGAATGAGCCTGTGGCCTGGCCTCCAGTCCCAGGCTTGGCCTGGGCACTGCTAGGGCGGGCCCCAGCCCAGGCTCAGCCAGGCCTCCCTAGGGCCCGGGCTGGCCTAGGCCACTGCCAGCCAGCAGGGCCTCGACAGAGCACAGTTCATTCGAGGAGGCCCCCGGGGGTTGCCTGGGTGGCTCCTGCACTGCTGGGAAGCTGCAGGTCCGGAGGCTGTGTGTGCACGTGGCCACTGGGGCCTGAGCACAAGACAGGCCTAACCCCACTTGCAAGCAGGACTCCTGCCACCTCTTCGCTGCCTGCCACACCCCCTTGCTGCCTGCCCTGTCTTCACTGCTGGCAGGCCTCTGTGTGCCCAGGCCAGTCTAGGCCAAGGAAACAAGGGGCTTGCTCTCCCCTTGCTAGGAGCTCCTCCTCCAGCACTCTGGCCCAGGGGACACACGCCCCTGGACCAGCAGCCTGCAAGGAAGCTGCAGCTGAGCCATGCCCAAAGGCCTGCAGCACCTGGCAGGGAGCCCTCTGCTATGGCCAGCTTTCCCACTGCAAAGCCTTGGAGGAGTTCGTGGATGCTGGGGCCTGCAGTGTTTGCCGTCGGAGAGCACTGGGGGCCCAGAGCCTCCCCTGTGGCTTCCGAGCACTTTCCCACCCCCAGGCCCTTGGCACCCACTCTGCTGCCAGAGGGAAGTCCTAAGCAGGACTCTCGAGCTTGTGCAGCCAGAGGGCCTCCTGCTTGCAAATGTCCTCAGGAACTCCTTTGGAGTGAGGCCTCTCCTCCCATGCTGCTCAGCCAGCAGATGGTGCCATCGCTCCACCCAAAACCTCTGTGCTTTGCCTTCAGCCATGGATCGCCCTGCTGAGCTCTCTCTGCCTCAAGCAGCAACTCCAGTGTGCATCCAGCCTACAGAAAGCAGAGTGCCTTTGCCAGAGCACTGCTGTGCTGGGGCAGCACCCTGAAGGCCTCCTAGGGCCTTCGCTCCCCTAACCCAGTCGTGCCACCCAGCCCATGCGGGGAGCAAAGTTCCCCCTTGGCAGGGCTCAGCGTGTGGCTTGGCTGTGGTTTCATGGCTGGGAAAGGGCAGATCCTGAAGCTGGGTGCCCACCTGGGAATGGGGCCCGGGGGGCAGAGCCGGCATGCCCTGGCTGGGAGGCAGGAGATCTGGGGCCTTCAAGCTGCATGCAAGGCCCCTCTCTGGCTGCCCCTCTTGCTTCTTCTCTGCTGCCAAGCCTCTCACACCCCACGTGCGTCTCATTGAAAGGAGGCAGGCTGCTTGCCATTCTTGGGCAGGCAATCACCCCAGGAGCCTCGTTTACCCGAAGGGGAGTGCGCACTGACCCAGAGCCTCCAGAGGAGCTGCCGTCTCTCCAGCCACAAAGGCCTGTAGCCGAGTCCATGGCAGCCTGTTGCATGGAGGGCTTCTGTGGGAGAGGGCCGTGCTGCCCTGGCAGGGGCTCGTTCTCACACTGCTTTCCGTGGGGAAACGCTGTGTGTGCCAAGGGTCTCCTGTGTGCACAAAATCTCTCGCCAGTGCCTGAGGTGCAGGGAGTCCTCTTTGGACCCAGAGCCATGCTCTAGGCGGGCCTCCCGTGCTGGGAGAGCCTCCACTTCCCCAACTGTCCAACTGCCTCAGGAACACCCTTCGAGGGAGTGTGGCTCTGACAGGCAGAAGGGCCCGAGTGAGGAACGTGGATGGCAGGCCAAAGCCACTGTGCTGAGCAGTCCCCCTGCAAGTCCGAGCTGAAGGCTCTGTGCACCAGGCTCAAGCTGGAATGAGCCTGTGGCCTGGCCTCCAGTCCCAGGCTTGGCCTGGGCACTGCTAGGGCGGGCCCCAGCCCAGGCTCAGCCAGGCCTCCCTAGGGCCCGGGCTGGCCTAGGCCACTGCCAGCCAGCAGGGCCTCGACAGAGCACAGTTCATTCGAGGAGGCCCCCGGGGGTTGCCTGGGTGGCTCCTGCACTGCTGGGAAGCTGCAGGTCCGGAGGCTGTGTGTGCACGTGGCCACTGGGGCCTGAGCACAAGACAGGCCTGACCCCACTTGCAAGCAGGACTCCTGCCACCTCTTCGCTGCCTGCCACACCCCCTTGCTGCCTGCCCTGTCTTCACTGCTGGCAGGCCTCTGTGTGCCCAGGCCAGTCTAGGCCAAGGAAACAAGGGGCTTGCTCTCCCCTTGCTAGGAGCTCCTCCTCCAGCACTCTGGCCCAGGGGACACACGCCCCTGGACCAGCAGCCTGCAAGGAAGCTGCAGCTGAGCCATGCCCAAAGGCCTGCAGCACCTGGCAGGGAGCCGTCTGCTATGGACAGCTTTCCCACTGCAAAGCCTTGGAGGAGTTCGTGGATGCTGGGGCCTGCAGCGTTTGCCGTCGGAGAGCACTGGGGGCCCAGAGCCTCCCCTGGGGCTTCCGAGCACTTTCCCACCCCCAGGCCCTTGGCACCCACTCTGCTGCCAGAGGGAAGTCCTAAGCAGGACTCTCGAGCTTGTGCAGCCAGAGGGCCTCCTGCTTGCAAATGTCCTCAGGAACTCCTTTGGAGTGAGGCCTCTCCTCCCATGCTGCTCAGCCAGCAGATGGTGCCATCGCTCCACCCAAAACCTCTCTGCTTTGCCTTCAGCCATGGATCGCCCTGCTGAGCTCTCTCTGCCTCAAGCAGCAACTCCAGTGTGCATCCAGCCTACAGAAAGCAGAGTGCCTTTGCCGGAGCACTGCTGTGCTGGGGCAGCACCCTGAAGGCCTCCTAGAGCCTTCGCTCCCCTAACCCAGTCGTGCCACCCAGCCCATGCGGGGAGCAAAGTTCCCCCTTGGCAGGGCTCAGCGTGTGGCCTGGGTGTGGTTTCATGGCTGGGAAAGGGCAGATCCTGAAGCTGGGTGCCCACCTGGGAATGGGGCCCGGGGGGCAGAGCTGGCATGCCCTGGTTGGGAGGCAGGAGATCTGGGGCCTTCAAGCTGCATGCAAGTCCCCTCTCTGGCTGCCCCTCTTGCTTCTTCTCTGCTGCCAAGCCTCTCACACCCCACGTGCGTCTCATTGAAAGGAGGCAGGCTGCTTGCCATTCTTGGGCAGGCAATCACCCCAGGAGCCTCGTTTACCCGAAGGGGAGTGCGCACTGACCCAGAGCCTCCAGAGGAGCTGCCGTCTCTCCAGCCACAAAGGCCTGTAGCCGAGTCCATGGCAGCCTGTTGCATGGAGGGCTTCTGTGGGAGAGGGCCGTGCTGCCCTGGCAGGGGCTCGTTCTCACACTGCTTTCCGTGGGGAAACGCTGTGTGTGCCAAGGGTCTCCTGTGTGCACAAAATCTCTCGCCAGTGCCTGAGGTGCAGGGAGTCCTCTTTGGACCCAGAGCCATGCTCTAGGCGGGCCTCCCGTGCTGGGAGAGCCTCCACTTCCCCAACTGTCCAACTGCCTCAGGAACACCCTTCGAGGGAGTGTGGCTCTGACAGGCACAAGGGCCCGAGTGAGGAACGTGGATGGCAGGCCAAAGCCACTGTGCTGAGCAGTCCCCCTGCAAGTCCGAGCTGAAGGCTCTGTGCACCAGGCTCAAGCTGGAATGAGCCTGTGGCCTGGCCTCCAGTCCCAGGCTTGGCCTGGGCACTGCTAGGGCGGGCCCCAGCCCAGGCTCAGCCAGGCCTCCCTAGGGCCCGGGCTGGCCTAGGCCACTGCCAGCCAGCAGGGCCTCGACAGAGCACAGTTCATTCGAGGAGGCCCCCGGGGGTTGCCTGGGTGGCTCCTGCACTGCTGGGAAGCTGCAGGTCCGGAGGCTGTGTGTGCACGTGGCCACTGGGGCCTGAGCACAAGACAGGCCTGACCCCACTTGCAAGCAGGACTCCTGCCACCTCTTCGCTGCCTGCCACACCCCCTTGCTGCCTGCCCTGTCTTCACTGCTGGCAGGCCTCTGTGTGCCCAGGCCAGTCTAGGCCAAGGAAACAAGGGGCTTGCTCTCCCCTTGCTAGGAGCTCCTCCTCCAGCACTCTGGCCCAGGGGACACACGCCCCTGGACCAGCAGCCTGCAAGGAAGCTGCAGCTGAGCCATGCCCAAAGGCCTGCAGCACCTGGCAGGGAGCCCTCTGCTATGGCCAGCTTTCCCACTGCAAAGCCTTGGAGGAGTTCGTGGATGCTGGGGCCTGCAGCGTTTGCCGTCGCAGAGCACTGGGGGCCCAGAGCCTCCCCTGTGGCTTCCGAGCACTTTCCCACCCCCAGGCCCTTGGCACCCACTCTGCTGCCAGAAGGAAGTCCTAAGCAGGACTCTCGAGCTTGTGCAGCCAGAGGGCCTCCTGCTTGCAAATGTCCTCAGGAACTCCTTTGGAGTGAGGCCTCTCCTCCCATGCTGCTCAGCCAGCAGATGGTGCCATCGCTCCACCCAAAACCTCTCTGCTTTGCCTTCAGCCATGGATCGCCCTGCTGAGCTCTCTCTGCCTCAAGCAGCAACTCCAGTGTGCATCCAGCCTACAGAAAGCAGAGTGCCTTTGCCTGAACACTGCTGTGCTGGGGCAGCACCCTGAAGGCCTCCTAGGGCCTTCGCTCCCCTAACCCAGTCTTGCCACCCAGCCCATGCGGGGAGCAAAGTTCCCCCTTGGCAGGGCTCAGCGTGTGGCCTGGCTGTGGTTTCATGGCTGGGAAAGGGCAGATCCTGAAGCTGGGTGCCCACCTGGGAATGGGGCCCGGGGGGCAGAGCCGGCATGCCCTGGTTGGGAGGCAGGAGATCTGGGGCCTTCAAGCTGCATGCAAATCCCCTCTATGGCTGCCTCTCTTGCTTCTTCTCTGCTGCCAAGCCTCTCACACCCCACGTGCGTCTCATTGAAAGGAGGCAGGCTGCTTGCCATTCTTGGGCAAGCAATCACCCCAGGAGCCTCGTTTACCCGAAGGGGAGTGCGCACTGACCCAGAGCCTCCAGAGGAGCTGCCGTCTCTCCAGCCACAAAGGCCTGTAGCCGAGTCCATGGCAGCCTGTTGCATGGAGGGCTTCTGTGGGAGAGGGCCGTGCTGCCCTGGCAGGGGCTCGTTCTCACACTGCTTTCCGTGGGGAAACGCTGTGTGTGCCAAGGGTCTCCTGTGTGCACAAAATCTCTCGCCAGTGCCTGAGGTGCAGGGAGTCCTCTTTGGACCCAGAGCCATGCTCTAGGTGGGCCTCCCGTGCTGGGAGAGCCTCCACTTCCCCAACTGTCCAACTGCCTCAGGAACACCCTTCGAGGGAGTGTGGCTCTGACAGGCAGAAGGGCCCGAGTGAGGAACGTGGATGGCAGGCCAAAGCCACTGTGCTGAGCAGTCCCCCTGCAAGTCCTAGCTGAAGGCTCTGTGCACCAGGCTCAAGCTGGAATGAGCCTGTGGCCTGGCCTCCAGTCCCAGGCTTGGCCTGGGCACTGCTAGGGCGGGCCCCAGCCCAGGCTCAGCCAGGCCTCCCTAGGGCCCGGGCTGGCCTAGGCCACTGCCAGCCAGCAGGGCCTCGACAGAGCACAGTTCATTCGAGGAGGCCCCCGGGGGTTGCCTGGGTGGCTCCTGCACTGCTGGGAAGCTGCAGGTCCGGAGGCTGTGTGTGCACGTGGCCACTGGGGCCTGAGCACAAGACAGGCCTAACCCCACTTGCAAGCAGGACTCCTGCCACCTCTTCGCTGCCTGCCACACCCCCTTGCTGCCTGCCCTGTCTTCACTGCTGGCAGGCCTCTGTGTGCCCAGGCCAGTCTAGGCCAAGGAAACAAGGGGCTTGCTCTCCCCTTGCTAGGAGCTCCTCCTCCAGCACTCTGGCCCAGGGGACACACGCCCCTGGACCAGCAGCCTGCAAGGAAGCTGCAGCTGAGCCATGCCCAAAGGCCTGCAGCACCTGGCAGGGAGCCCTCTGCTATGGCCAGCTTTCCCACTGCAAAGCCTTGGAGGAGTTCGTGGATGCTGGGGCCTGCAGTGTTTGCCGTCGGAGAGCACTGGGGGCCCAGAGCCTCCCCTGTGGCTTCCGAGCACTTTCCCACCCCCAGGCCCTTGGCACCCACTCTGCTGCCAGAGGGAAGTCCTAAGCAGGACTCTCGAGCTTGTGCAGCCAGAGGGCCTCCTGCTTGCAAATGTCCTCAGGAACTCCTTTGGAGTGAGGCCTCTCCTCCCATGCTGCTCAGCCAGCAGATGGTGCCATCGCTCCACCCAAAACCTCTGTGCTTTGCCTTCAGCCATGGATCGCCCTGCTGAGCTCTCTCTGCCTCAAGCAGCAACTCCAGTGTGCATCCAGCCTACAGAAAGCAGAGTGCCTTTGCCAGAGCACTGCTGTGCTGGGGCAGCACCCTGAAGGCCTCCTAGGGCCTTCGCTCCCCTAACCCAGTCGTGCCACCCAGCCCATGCGGGGAGCAAAGTTCCCCCTTGGCAGGGCTCAGCGTGTGGCTTGGCTGTGGTTTCATGGCTGGGAAAGGGCAGATCCTGAAGCTGGGTGCCCACCTGGGAATGGGGCCCGGGGGGCAGAGCCGGCATGCCCTGGCTGGGAGGCAGGAGATCTGGGGCCTTCAAGCTGCATGCAAATCCCCTCTCTGGCTGCCCCTCTTGCTTCTTCTCTGCTGCCAAGCCTCTCACACCCCACGTGCGTCTCATTGAAAGGAGGCAGGCTGCTTGCCATTCTTGGGCAGGCAATCACCCCAGGAGCCTCGTTTACCCGAAGGGGAGTGCGCACTGACCCAGAGCCTCCAGAGGAGCTGCCGTCTCTCCAGCCACAAAGGCCTGTAGCCGAGTCCATGGCAGCCTGTTGCATGGAGGGCTTCTGTGGGAGAGGGCCGTGCTGCCCTGGCAGGGGCTCGTTCTCACACTGCTTTCCGTGGGGAAACGCTGTGTGTGCCAAGGGTCTCCTGTGTGCACAAAATCTCTCGCCAGTGCCTGAGGTGCAGGGAGTCCTCTTTGGACCCAGAGCCATGCTCTAGGCGGGCCTCCCGTGCTGGGAGAGCCTCCACTTCCCCAACTGTCCAACTGCCTCAGGAACACCCTTCGAGGGAGTGTGGCTCTGACAGGCAGAAGGGCCCGAGTGAGGAACGTGGATGGCAGGCCAAAGCCACTGTGCTGAGCAGTCCCCCTGCAAGTCCGAGCTGAAGGCTCTGTGCACCAGGCTCAAGCTGGAATGAGCCTGTGGCCTGGCCTCCAGTCCCAGGCTTGGCCTGGGCACTGCTAGGGCGGGCCCCAGCCCAGGCTCAGCCAGGCCTCCCTAGGGCCCGGGCTGGCCTAGGCCACTGCCAGCCAGCAGGGCCTCGACAGAGCACAGTTCATTCGAGGAGGCCCCCGGGGGTTGCCTGGGTGGCTCCTGCACTGCTGGGAAGCTGCAGGTCCGGAGGCTGTGTGTGCACGTGGCCACTGGGGCCTGAGCACAAGACAGGCCTGACCCCACTTGCAAGCAGGACTCCTGCCACCTCTTCGCTGCCTGCCACACCCCCTTGCTGCCTGCCCTGTCTTCACTGCTGGCAGGCCTCTGTGTGCCCAGGCCAGTCTAGGCCAAGGAAACAAGGGGCTTGCTCTCCCCTTGCTAGGAGCTCCTCCTCCAGCACTCTGGCCCAGGGGACACACGCCCCTGGACCAGCAGCCTGCAAGGAAGCTGCAGCTGAGCCATGCCCAAAGGCCTGCAGCACCTGGCAGGGAGCCCTCTGCTATGGCCAGCTTTCCCACTGCAAAGCCTTGGAGGAGTTCGTGGATGCTGGGGCCTGCAGCGTTTGCCGTCGCAGAGCACTGGGGGCCCAGAGCCTCCCCTGTGGCTTCCGAGCACTTTCCCACCCCCAGGCCCTTGGCACCCACTCTGCTGCCAGAGGGAAGTCCTAAGCAGGACTCTCGAGCTTGTGCAGCCAGAGGGCCTCCTGCTTGCAAATGTCCTCAGGAACTCCTTTGGAGTGAGGCCTCTCCTCCCATGCTGCTCAGCCAGCAGATGGTGCCATCGCTCCACCCAAAACCTCTCTGCTTTGCCTTCAGCCATGGATCGCCCTGCTGAGCTCTCTCTGCCTCAAGCAGCAACTCCAGTGTGCATCCAGCCTACAGAAAGCAGAGTGCCTTTGCCGGAGCACTGCTGTGCTGGGGCAGCACCCTGAAGGCCTCCTAGAGCCTTCGCTCCCCTAACCCAGTCGTGCCACCCAGCCCATGCGGGGAGCAAAGTTCCCCCTTGGCAGGGCTCAGCGTGTGGCCTGGGTGTGGTTTCATGGCTGGGAAAGGGCAGATCCTGAAGCTGGGTGCCCACCTGGGAATGGGGCCCGGGGGGCAGAGCTGGCATGCCCTGGTTGGGAGGCAGGAGATCTGGGGCCTTCAAGCTGCATGCAAGTCCCCTCTCTGGCTGCCCCTCTTGCTTCTTCTCTGCTGCCAAGCCTCTCACACCCGACGTGCGTCTCATTGAAAGGAGGCAGGCTGCTTGCCATTCTTGGGCAGGCAATCACCCCAGGAGCCTCGTTTACCCGAAGGGGAGTGCGCACTGACCCAGAGCCTCCAGAGGAGCTGCCGTCTCTCCAGCCACAAAGGCCTGTAGCCGAGTCCATGGCAGCCTGTTGCATGGAGGGCTTCTGTGGGAGAGGGCCGTGCTGCCCTGGCAGGGGCTCGTTCTCACACTGCTTTCCGTGGGGAAACGCTGTGTGTGCCAAGGGTCTCCTGTGTGCACAAAATCTCTCGCCAGTGCCTGAGGTGCAGGGAGTCCTCTTTGGACCCAGAGCCATGCTCTAGGCGGGCCTCCCGTGCTGGGAGAGCCTCCACTTCCCCAACTGTCCAACTGCCTCAGGAACACCCTTCGAGGGAGTGTGGCTCTGACAGGCAGAAGGGCCCGAGTGAGGAACGTGGATGGCAGGCCAAAGCCACTGTGCTGAGCAGTCCCCCTGCAAGTCCTAGCTGAAGGCTCTGTGCACCAGGCTCAAGCTGGAATGAGCCTGTGGCCTGGCCTCCAGTCCCAGGCTTGGCCTGGGCACTGCTAGGGCGGGCCCCAGCCCAGGCTCAGCCAGGCCTCCCTAGGGCCCGGGCTGGCCTAGGCCACTGCCAGCCAGCAGGGCCTCGACAGAGCACAGTTCATTCAAGGAGGCCCCCGGGGGTTGCCTGGGTGGCTCCTGCACTGCTGGGAAGCTGCAGGTCCGGAGGCTGTGTGTGCACGTGGCCTCTGGGGCCTGAGCACAAGACAGGCCTGACCCCACTTGCAAGCAGGACTCCTGCCACCTCTTCGCTGCCTGCCACACCCCCTTGCTGCCTGCCCTGTCTTCACTGCTGGCAGGCCTCTGTGTGCCCAGGCCAGTCTAGGCCAAGGAAACAAGGGGCTTGCTCTCCCCTTGCTAGGAGCTCCTCCTCCAGCACTCTGGCCCAGGGGACACACGCCCCTGGACCAGCAGCCTGCAAGGAAGCTGCAGCTGAGCCATGCCCAAAGGCCTGCAGCACCTGGCAGGGAGCCCTCTGCTATGGCCAGCTTTCCCACTGCAAAGCCTTGGAGGAGTTCGTGGATGCTGGGGCCTGCAGCGTTTGCCGTCGCAGAGCACTGGGGGCCCAGAGCCTCCCCTGTGGCTTCCGAGCACTTTCCCACCCCCAGGCCCTTGGCACCCACTCTGCTGCCAGAGGGAAGTCCTAAGCAGGACTCTCGAGCTTGTGCAGCCAGAGGGCCTCCTGCTTG